>NC_056736.1:381353007-381573031 GCF_019279795.1 Protopterus annectens
AATTACTGATTGTTTAGTGAAGCTACTTAACTAAGTACTTTAAACTAAAAAACCTATGAGTATAAAAAATCTGCTGATTTTGTGATAATGAAAAATACTGATTCTTTAGTGAACTCTAATAAGACTTTACTAATCCTGGGTAAAGCTCTCCAGAGTCCAGAAATTAGATGCAGTCACTGAAAAAAAAGATCTGCTCTGCCAGATATCTCCAATAATAAAGTAGCTTCTTACCTCACTTAGAGTAAGAAATGGCAGCTGATCTCAGTAGAAATGCAGGAAGGAAGATAACATGTACACCTATCATTCAAGAAATTAGTCTAGAAAATAAATTTATCTCAGACAGAGTTGACTAGAGTATTGTCCTCTCATTTAACGGGAAAATCTCTCTAGACATATGTGGGCTTTAAAGATACTGATATGCACAACTACCAGAAGCTGAAATAGGGATTTTTTATCCTAGGACTGAAGCTTCACCTTAGGCATAGTCCCTAAAGTTTCACAGCTGTACAGTCATTATGGACAGACTACTACTGCTCAGCGCTTAACAAGCGCTAATTGCCGATTGCCGTTTTGCCGTTTTTTTTCTTAATTGAGTGATAGCAAGAATGGATGCGCCTAAAATGTAGCAAGAATGGATGCGCCTAAAATGTAGCAAGAATGGATGCGCCTAAAATGCATATTTAATGGTTTTAAATGCATTTTCTTGTTCACTTAGATGCAAAGTCATGCACTTGTGATGCAACATATCTAGCTAACTACATTCATAGAGCACAAATAAAACGAAACAAACACCGGCTCACAGTAATTACCTCTCAGTATATATTTCAGCTCCGCTGTTCTAGACAGCAGTCCTACTTGCTGTTGTGTTCTCATTCATAAAGATCATCATACCGACCCATTTAAGGGTAGTTCTACTTGCTTTTGTGCTCTTATTCATAGCTGTCATTATGCTGATGCATTTTAAAAGGGAAAATAAGAAAAAAAAAAAAACGGATCAATCGCTTCTGTGAGCAATGTAACCTATCAGTATTTTGTTCCTAAAAATTGTTTTGTTCCGCAACTATATTTAATGTTTTGGGGACCTGTGGCTGCTATTAACAGTTATCCACATGCAATCTTTGTAAAAATTAAGTTTTGAAAAGAAAAAAAAACGGATGTTTGTGAGTTATTTTGTAGTTAGAAAAAAGTAGGAACTACTTCTGGAACTTTGGAGTTCACATGGGGAAGCTAAACATAAATGGGACAGGGAACTCAGGGGAAGAAAAAAATATGTGGGGAGGGACTGACTGTGATGTCACAAAATGGGAGGTAGTTAATGCTGTGGGTGTCAACATTTACATTTCGGTCCGAGGCAAGAAACTGAGTTTAGAAACGAGATAGTGTCCCTTTAAAATGTAGGAAACACCAAACCATTATGAAATAAACATGTTTTTTGAGTCTGTGGATACGGTTCTCCTTTAAGTTTGGCTCATTGCAAACCTGTATGTACCAGATAGAAGTAGTCACTACTAATTTTATTCTGTTTGTAACTCTGAATGCCCTCCTGGGGGGCAGACATCCTGATGAGAGTTTGTTTTCTTCTAAAGAAAAATCTTCCCCATAATACACCGTGATTCTGCTATTTCTGAGAATGCAATGCCCATAGCTGATCTGTTCCATGACAGCTCTATTCACTTAGAATGGAAGAACAGAGAAGAGCAGCTTACTGACAGGCTTTAGTAAAAGTATCATTTACTGTTATGCAGTGCCTCTTACAAACTTGTTTCCTACTGATGTGTTACGCATTCTGTGATAAAAGCTTCCAGATCTACCAGCTCATTGCTGAGATAACAGACTTTTTTTAGACATTCAACTTTGATTTGCTTCAGTTTTTTCTCAAGTTACTCCTCCCATATTCCAACTCTCAGCTAGCAAGAGTATCACATTTCCTGGTCTGCTAGGTTCAGCTATTTAGTCAGCTTTGCATGACAATACCCATCAAACAGATTTGCTTGCAGTCTGTTGTTCCAGTAAAAGTGTTCTCTCATCTCCATCCTTACTCCTGACATCTGAACAGCACTTTCACAGTAAATCATGTTACACAAATGATTTTAGTAATCCTTAATATAAAGGTGTCTGAGTATTTCTGAAAACATGTCTGTAACATACCCACATTACAATTCATCTCAGCCACTGACCGATTTAGCTATGTCTGCAAATTAATACTGTAATCATAAAGAATAATCATATTTGCCTTACATACCATTGCAGTCTACTGCCTCATTACCTCTTAGGCATGCCACTGATGTCTCCTAATTTGTAAGTACTACTACTTTCATATGCCCATATTCATTGGTGTTATTTTTTTAATGCAACTTAATATATTCTTTCTTTCATGCAATATAGTGCCTACTAGCACTGTTCTGAACAGTGTGCATACTGTTCTTGTTCAGTCTCAATATTTTCCATTACAGCTGCACACCTTAGCCAGATGTCCACACCGCGTCATGTGTGCCGCAGTGGTCTAAATATTGGTTGTTTCAACACGACTATCAGACTGGACAAACAGCACATGCCTGCATAACAACAGTATGACCATAGTCAACAGTCCCAGTGACAGAGTAGGCCAATGTAGACTATCCCTGCATGCAGACCACTGGCTACTGGACACCTGGCTAGACACAAACCTGACGGTTAATTCACCATTGAGCCATCACATGTCCACGCCCATGTGGGCCGCATACAATGTCATCACAGGGTGGTCACAATAGCAGGTGGCAAGGCAGACACGGTGTACCAGGTGATGTGTCATGTGTGCATATGTCGACTAGCACAGCCGGTCACATGTCTGCAACATACTGGTGCACGATGTATACTGTTACATGATGAATGGAACTGCACTGTCACCCACTACAGGGCCAGCTGGCACAGGTGTGGTGTGACTGGTGTAACCCATGTTTGCACAGGATACACACTGCTGTTGTAGGCAGCCATGCTGGTGGCCACCAGTGATATATGCAGTGGTCATACAAACATACCGCATACAGTGTTCAGGCAGGAATGTCAATTGTCGTGGACGATGTGCTGCTATGTGAATGTGGGTGTTTGTTGTGAATGTCACACATCCAGAAGACACCATCTGGTGCAGTCATGGTTGTCAACACCGGTACACACATCCACAGCAGTCAGAACCCAGTCCTGACAATGTGTGTCAGTCACCCTTGTACCGTGGTGACATATGTGCACATGGCGGAACACCTCCCACTGTCATCTAAGCTGGCTACATGATGGCTGGAATGTGCTGTAGAAATGTACAATGCTGGTAGCCCAATGAAGTACCTGGAATCAGACACAGTACACTATGTCAGCCATGTAAACCATGCACAACAATGACTGCCCAACAGACACAAACAATGCATTGACACATGGAACATGTGCTCATGACAACCCCCACTGAGGTATGTTGCACATATAGATGTACAATTGTCATCTATGGCCATAGCATGGATGCAGACACACATACCCACAGGTAGTACCATGTGATGTAGGTAGGGGGCATTGCTTGTGTATATGTCACAGTAGATGTACACAGACATGTCCTGCATAGCCGCCATGTAGGGTAGCTGTGGTATGTCACTACTGGACATGCCCATACAGATTACCATGTCCCGCAGGAGATGTGTTAGGTGTGTACCACATGTGACATGCTGACAACAATCTGCATGTGTATGGCTGCCGTGTACCTGTGTGACAATGTTCGTGATGGGTGCAAAGGCACATAGTATCGCATTGTATGCACACAAGCCCCACATAGCTGCATAGCCTGAACATACAGTACAAGGAGTGTGTGGGATGATAGCAACCCACAGGTGGAGATGGGTATGGACGGCGCCCACAACCACATGTGTGTGTACGGTGTTCACGCCCACACATGAGCATCTGAGAGGCTAGCGTCACAGCTGTACAGGGTCGCATGTACATATGTTCAGCAACATCCCTGTATGTCCCACCACTGGCCTGTGGACCGATGGACAACAACCAAATGTGCAGATATGAGATGTGCACAGCACATCACAGATGCCTACCGAGAACAGGCCTACCATGTAGACATGTGCACAGTAGGTCTGGCGCCACCTGCAGTCAAACACGCTAGGTGCCAAACCACACCAATAGTCCAGGCAATGACACAGATGGGCGCATGCCTCTGTGTATGTATGTCTGTGAATGGCTCCGGCACAGCAATATAGCCGCGTCACCATTGTGAACAACAATATGAATGGGTTGTATGTGTGAGGGGTGCATCATATGTGTATGGTCAGATCGACGATACCATCAGTGGGCCTGCTATGTGAACATCCATGTCCCCATACATGGATACCTCTGCTGAGGCCAACACCACATTCACACAGGAGGGATGGCGGTGTGTAGTGCAGCAGCAGACATGTGGGTGGCAGCGGCAATGTATGTACACATATGTGTTACCCACATCAGTTCAGGCAGCTATCCATGTGCATGGGATAGCGTGTGTGTACACATACAGCACTGTGTCGATCAACATCCCAGCACATAGCACCTGCCAGGGCTACAGTGTATGCATGGATGTGTGATACCTGCATGCACCACACACACCCTCAACAAGCAGCTTACAGCATACCTCGCTGGAGGACAGTGTCCACACCATGGTGATAAACATGTTGAATGTCCATATTCACACAGCTATGACAAAAGCAATGGACAGCCACCCTGCCAATACCGCCAGCCCCTGGTGGGTCACACCCATTGCCATGTATGTGGCATACCCCGCCATATCATGCAGAGATGACCAGCAAGGCTGCATGAGCTATCACAGTCCCACATGGTGCAATGGACAAAAGGCACTCTCACTATCAACCATACACAGTAGTAATGTGGTGGCGATGCACCCTGTCATGTTACAGGTGCTGTGTGATGCTCTGCACAATGTGTGTGTGTACATGCTATGCATGGCCTTTCCTGCTAATGTGTCATGGTTACACATTGCTCCATGTCTATCACATACGCAACACAGGTGAGCTGGGGCAAGTTGTCCAGCACCGTACAGTGCTGTGTGGAAGTACATGGCACAACACATGCATGTGCAGGTGTCCATGTGTATGTGTACAGTGCCGCTGCTGACGCTCACAATGGACACAGACGCGATGTGTACTGACATATACACAGCGCACAGGTGAACAGTAGCACAGACGCCACATGGGGACATATGCCAACTGATATGGACATAGGTGCAGCCAGGTACACATGTCCATGGCTGGCTAACATCTACATGGTGCGCGCACAGTGTGATGGGGTGGCACACAGATATGATGTGACACCCAGTGCTCAATGGTGTGAAGCCACAACATCGGCTGTGTCACCGCCACGATGCCCTTCACAGATCACTGTGCAGATGTCGCATATGTCATAGCAATGTATTTCCTACAGTATGCCAGCACACCAGTCTGAATGTGGCCTGCCACCATCATTATGTCTTCCACATAATGCCAGGTTCGCCGCTTCCACCATTTAGCCGACAGGAGGAGGAGGTCATCATACCATACCTCCAGAGTAACTACAACGCCCTGTTTAGCCATGTGCCACAGCAGGCACAAGAACGGCAGGAGATGTGGGAGGAGTTGTGCAGGAGGGTGAACAGCGTGGAACCAACCGCAGCTACCAACAACCGCAGGCACTGCACAGACCTGATCCGCATGCAAGACAGCTGCGCTGCAATCGCCAGGCAACAACGTGGGACAGGTGGTGGGCCACCAACACAGCCCCCACTCACAGCCACGGAGGAGCTCCTGGCCAGTCTGGGGACACCCACGGAACAACACGCAGAACCACTTGCGACCATCGTGGAGGTGGGTGTCTCCCGAGCTATGAGCCTGGAGCCGCATGGTAAGTCAGTGTTGCATGTTTGTATGATAGGCGATGTGGGTGTCATAGTACAACACATGATATAGCAATACATGCCAGGTATATGGCCACACAAGATGCAAACCATTGTATGCTATGTTGTGTTAGCAGACATGTGCATAGCACATGCAACCACACACATGCATGATGTGTCATGCACAGTGCTGACCGTGGAGATAGTAATGGCTAATGTGTATACCTTTGTGTAATGCCTTTACAGGTACGCCTGGCGGTCGCAAGGACAAGGGTCTGTTGCAGGTAAGTCTGTTGCTAGTCAAACGCATGTTCTGCTGTATTGATATTCCCCATGTGTCTAGGCATGACATGCTCACCTGTGTGTGCCCCCGCCACGTATACAGCTCGCACCACCGACATACACACCACCCATGTACAGTAGATACACCCGCTATCAGAGTGGTATGACACCACACAACCAATTGGTGTGTTACGCATTCAGCTATGCATACAATGGTGTAGGTGTTACACAATGGCTGCATGTGTAGTATGCATTGGTATGCCAGTGCAGTATGGACACAGTACCACAGAGTGAGCTGTGATCTGGCCAGAGCACAGGTGTTACCAATGTGACCCATGCCCCTGCATCGGTGCACACGCTAGACATGGCGCATGCCATGTCCCATGCACGTGGATGTCTGGCTGCAGCATTGTCACACCATGATATGACCTATGCACAACATAGCAGACATACACACTGTCAGCATATCCAGAGAATGTGACACGACACACTAGTATGGGTGTATGTCACATGGGCCACCACAGGGCCGTGTGCACGATGTCTACCACACACAATTGTCAATGAGTCAGACAGACAAGGCCATGGTTGATACCTACAGGCATGTTGCCACACAGCACATCCACAGTGGGTACTCACCATTGCACCCTGTACACACATAGTGGGTTCATCAATGTAGTGGACGGCCCGGAGATCTGATGTAGTACACCAGTGACATGAAATTCCTCTCCACAGCTACTACAGGTGCCTCCAATGTCCACCATATATGTGCTGCTGAGCAGCTGAACTGACTTACAGACATGGCAATGTAATGCGCCCAGGTCACGCATCGCACAGACACATAGCTGTGTCCTGCTACTGTGCAGTGGCACAGAGCCCGCACCACACACCGCATAGCTATGCACACAGCTCACAGCAACGCATCTGCACAGACATCACTGTTACACATACATTGTATCTGTACACTGTACACATAACACTGCACCATGACAGCCATTGTGATGTGGTGCATGCGTGGGACACCATCTTCACATGTCCACATGATACCGCACATGTTTGCGTGTACATTACATAGTGTCGGCAGCCATGTGTACTCTCAACTTGCCCGCGCCACACGGTGTATCACGCTGATGCATGCAAACTACCATGAATGTGTGTACTGCATGCCTACTAAATGACACCTGCCTGTTGTACTGTCCCCACCAGGGCAGTGTACATACTGCCACTATGAATGTCTGGTCTGCATTCACTGGTCTGTGTTGTGTGAATGCTGCATGCCACCTGCATTATCACATGCATGCTGTGTGTGTGTGTGTGTGTGTGTGTGTGTGTGTGTGTGTGTGTGTGTGTGTGTGTGTGTGTGTGTGTGTGTGTGTGTGTGTGTGTGTGTGTGTGTGTGTGTGTCTGTATTGTAACCGATGGTATGTCTTTGTATTGACAGGTGCTGTAGGTGCTCCCTCCCGCGGTCAATCTGATGCTAGTGTCCCCACAGATACTAGTGGTGATGAGCATGTGCATGAGGCACAGGCAGGGTCGCCACAGGCAGAGGCTGTGCCACGGGAGAACATCACACATACGCCCCTTTCATCCCCGCACACGGTTCAGATGCCGACACATACCCCAACACCGTTGCCCATAGATGACGGTCAGTCAGCGCCTGTTGTCCCCGAGCAGGAATGTGTGGTGGCTGCAGAAGGTGTGGGTACACACGATGTTGCCAGTGTAAGGACTGGTGCAGTGCCACGCAGGCATGTGGCAGGTGCTGCCCGTAGGGGAGCACCGCCAGACATACACCTGCCGCATATGGTGCAGCAGCTGGTATAACCAGACGATGTTCCAGACTGTAATGGCGGCGCAGGCACGCGCGAACGGCAGAACCAGGAAGGGCAGAGGCTGCAGAGGTCCGCAATCCGCACTTAAATGACAGCATCCAGGCATTGGCGAATGCACAACAGCATCTTGCCGATGTTCTGATAGGAGATTGGGCGACATGGCTGGTCTCCTCGACCGAGGCTTGGCCATCCTTGAGCGCGCAGTCCGTGCAGGAACACCAGGTAGGGTGAGGCATAGGGCACGGGCGTGTGCCAGCAACACCACCTGCTGCAGGTCAGCGTGCGCAAGCACCTCCCATGCCCACACAGACAGTGATGGTAGCAGTAGCACTGCAGCTGCTACTACACCATCCACACCAGGACAGAGCAGGCCACGTGGACGCGGCCCTGACGGCCCCGTCGGGCACGCTTCCAGCGGACATGTGACATCGGAGAGTGGACAGTCTGTACCTCCACCCGTCGCGTCTGCATGCACCCCAGGCAGGCGCTGGTCACTTCGCCGCAGACACAGTGCGCCGTAACACCTGCACTGTACAGTCAGGGGCTGCCAAGCATACCCCGCGTAGGCATCACAGATGACTGAACTGTGTACACACACACCCACACACAGCAGACACAACTGTAGGGCTCCACCACACCCACATGCAATCTACATAGTCATGCCCACTCAATGCACTGGCCCTTACACACACACATGATGTCATCCATTGGTACAGCCCATGCCTGTGGCACACATATCACCCTGTGCATATGATTAAGTCTCTGCCGCGATAACTGTGAGCCACACCATCAATGCACGGTTAAGCTAACATATTATGATGCACAGGGTGGACACGATAGTGAGAGGTGTATGTGATACCTGTGTCCGCATAGTACGTGATGTGTATGTTGTGGTGTGTGTGTATGGCTGGTGACAGGTGTGTATGTGATGTGGGTTGTGCACGGACATCATGCAGCAGACATACCATGCAGGACAGGTGCAGCATTCATTGATATGTGTACACAGTATGTGTGGTGGTTACATGTGTAGCACCATGTCGGTGCAGTTAACCCGCATGATACTGATGGTGTACTTGCACGCGCCTACTGGGAGCACTGTAATTAGTTCCCCACGTAGTCGTGGGTACCCACAGGCATGTCTGGCAAAATCAGCATAGCACAGTTACCCACATCCGCATGGACCCCTACATAGGTACATAGGCACACATGAACGTAACAGGATATGTGCCCTACGACATGTGTGGACCTAGCATGACTGTGTGTGGCATCTAACACCCTCAGGATGGGGATGCCATATCCATCAGTCCCCAGTCCCTGGTCTAGCAGTGACACACAGAGGTTGACTGGCGATAACTATCGCCACACATCCACACGCCATTAGCAGTCCTGGACAAAGGCAGTCAGGGCCTTTCCTTCACATGGCCTGGCACTCCTCCCCGTGTTGTAGGGGTGTCTGGCCGCTACCCTGTTCCCCAGCACGCCCCACTCATCTTTGAGTTGAGGTGTCTGACAGTCGCTTCTGTGCCCGTGGTTTGCATGGGGCCTGGGAGGTGGAATGTGCCCATGTCACCCAGGTCAGACATGGCCGCAGTATGTCAGGCACAGATCACCACGGAGCAGCTGTGCTGTGAAGATCCACAGCCGGTGTCCCCTTGGCTGTGCAGCTTGTGACACATGTCCTAGCACCGTCATCCCCGTCTTGTGGAACGCTTATGTCCTTCCGAGTGCTGCAGGCGCCAGGTTAGCTACAGGCCACATGTGCCATTGCACGCAGTCATTGCACTGGTGTGTGATGTGTACAGGGGTACAATGAACACCCCTGATGTGGTTGCCATTCCATCCAGACCAGGAGGCCACAATGGAATGTCTTCACACCCACATTGCCATTGTGTGTGTTGACAGAGGTTGCCGACAGGTGTGGTAGCCATTTCCTGAACATGTCCACCATCTTTAATGGCGCATCACCTACATGTGACATTGGGACTAACATGTCCTTCACACTGGGTAGGGCTGCACCTTCTCTGGCATTTAGTAGCAGGCCATGGCTCTGGCACCAGTCATCCATGTCTATGACGCCCTAGGTGGATGTTCGTGTAACATGGGGTGTTGGGTATGTTGGCCGGTGCGTAGTCATCTGCATACCTTGTCTGCTACAATCCCCTATGATTGCATGCACATTGAAGGTCGGATGCCATATGGCAGGGGCACAGGAGTGAGCCCTGTGGGCCTCCACTGGGTCCAGATATGAGTGTGACAAGGCACCTTGAGCACCAACCCTGTGTGGTGTGACCTCCAACCTGTCTGAGAAGCATCAGGTGACATATGTCCCCACATGTATGCTGGCGAGCCTTTCCATGGGTCCCATGTGTAGTGTGCTCTGAACGTTCCCACCAGGTCATGGTACTGTGTGCAAACCCACCTATCCCCATCAATGGCCTTGGTGACCACTCCAGACTGGACGAGCAGGTTCGGGTGGCAGGATCCGCCCTTGACTATGTAGTTGTGGGTATGTTCCGCTATTGGCTGTACACCGCTATCTGTAACCATGACCACCTGTATGGACCTCCACACAGCTTTGCAGACAACACTTGTCAAGCGTATAGGGTGTGGCTGTTGACAGTCCATAGGAGCACTACCCTGGCATAGTGGGACCACAGATGCCATATGGCATCCATTGGGGACATAGCCCATAGTAAGGCTAACATGACACAGTGGCCGCATGTGTGGGCCGAGGGCCTCAAAGAGGATGGGTAGCACACAGCCAGGGACACCATCGGTGCCCATTGCTGACGGTCAAACGCCATAGAGATATGGGATCACCCAGGCCATATGACATGTTTGGGAGGATACACTCTGGTGGGATGGATATGTTCCCTGTTGGGGATGTATGCATGGAACATGTCCTGTGGTATGCAGACAATGTCTGTGGGTGCAGTGACTGTTGTACCATTCTGGACCATTTCCAGGCAAGTCTGTGTGCCCCCAACCATGTCCTTACCACAGTTAGGAAGGCCCTGTGGTTGTCTCATGTGCCCTCTGCAGTACCACTCCCACGAGCGGACCTGGATGATGGTATGTGGGGCCGTATGGTGACGCCGGTATGAATGGGTGATGGTTTCCCTGGCACTGTCATTGCCCTGCCATGTAGTAGCTCCAACTGTTGATGTACAGGTAGTCAGTGGCTGCGGTCCACCACACCATGTGCCTACCTGTGGTGGACAAGGTCCTGATGTCATCATGTTTGCCTGTTGCAGACATGCATGTGGGTGGTCAGGGAAGGCATTCGTTAGGCGTTTGCCGGTCTGGCCTCTGTTCAACATTGGCATGGAGGACTTGTAGGGTACCACACCGGTCGTATGATGTGTGTGGTTTTCTGTGGAGAGGTCATCACTGAGGTCCCCCATGCTGGTGTTGGTTACAGTGAGTGGATGACCAGTGGATCCACTATACGGTCTTGCATCACCATTGAGGGCTGTACATCCTGTGTGGGGCATATCCTCACCATGCGTGATGGGCAGAACTGTCAGACATCCCCCCCTAGTATGTATGGTGCATGGCTGTTTAACAGTGGCCAGGTGTGTGAACACCTGGGACTGCTGGCGACTGTGTTGTGCCATGGGTAATGTTCCCAGGCTATGTATGGGTGGTTCATGTCACCCAATACGGTGCTGTTGTGAGAGCATGCCCACTCACCAGTGTCCTCAGGACATCTGTGAAGGTATCCTGTGTTTGGGAGGGTTGTCTGTAGCATGCAACAAACTGTAGGCCAGTCCTACACATGGTTAATTGCACCTAGATATTCCCCGCAGCAACAACAACGACTGTGGCATGACCGGGTTGCTGTTGTGTGGCCGACACACAGGATGGTCCGTGATTCCGCCACCCATGCCGCCGCACCATGTGTATGCATGTCTGATCTGTGCCGACTCTAAGTGTCTGAGCATGCCCAGTAGGCAGCTGTGTAGATAGACACACAGCACAGTGCACACCGCGCCGCCTGCAGTTATACCCCGGTGCATGCCTGTATCCCCACGCAACGGCCACGACTGTGGCATGGCCAGGTTTCTGTTGTGTGGCTGGACACACACGACGGTCCACATTACGCCACCCATGCCGGCGCAACATGTGTATGCATGTCTGCCCTGTGCCGAGTCTAAGTGTCTGAGCATGCCCAGTATGCAGTGATGTACTGATCAGTAGTTACTTGTTATTCTCGACTGCAGCACTAACGCAGTTAGTGTACGGCGACCTTGGGATGGTAACAGACCGCGGACTGCGACTCTGTCCTAACACCCGATCGGGCGATTGCCTCTGCAAATGATACCACTCACGAGGGGTATGCCTCCTGACAGCCTGCTCAGTAAACTCGGTAGCGCTCTGTAAATGCTTCATACTGTAGTGTGTTCATGTAGATAGGCGAGGTTCGCCCCCGCCCCTTCCGTGTGTGTGTGTGTGTGTGTGTGTGTGTGGGTGTGTGTGTGTGTGTGTGTTTCCAGCTGCCTCTGTGACTGATTATGCTTTTAGACGCCCGCAACACATGCCTTGGCTATTGCCAACTATTGTCTTGGGTGACGCCAGCAGCCTACAAGTATGCCTGTGACAGCTTCTGTTTAGCAAACTCGGTAGCTGCTCTGTAAATGCTTCATACAGTAGTGTGTTCATGTAGATAGTCGAGGTTCGCCCCCGCCCCTTCCGTGTGTGTGTGTCTGTGTGTGTGTTTCCAGCTGCCTCTGCGACTGATTATGCTTTTAGACGCCCGCAACACATGCCTTGGCTATTGCCAACTATTGTCTTATGGGTGACGCCAGCAGCCTACAAGTATGCCTGTGACAGCGCCTGTTTAGCAAACTCGTAGCTGCTCTGTAAATGCTTCATACAGTAGTGTGTTCATGTAGATAGTCGTAGGTTCGCCCCCGCCCCTTCCGTGTGTGTGTGTCTCTGTGTGTGTGTGTTTCCAGCTGCCTCTGCGACTGATTATGCTTTTAGACGCCCGCAACACATGCCTTGGCTATTGCCAACTATTGTCTTATGGTGACGCCAGCAGCCTACAAGTATGCCTGTGACAGCTCTGTTTAGCAAACTCGTAGCGCTGCTCTGTAAATGCTTCATACAGTAGTGTGTTCATGTAGATAGTCGAGGTTCGCCCCCGCCCCTTCCGTGTGTGTGTGTGTCTCTGTGTGTGTGTGTTTCCAGCTGCCTCTGCGACTGATTATGCTTTTTAGACGCCCGCAACACATGCCTTGGCTATTGCCAACTATTGTCTTGCGGGTGACGCCAGCAGCCTACAAGTATGCCTGTGACAGCGCCTGTTTAGCAAACTCGTAGCTGCTCTGTAAATGCTTCATACAGTAGTGTGTTCATGTAGATAGTCGTAGGTTCGCCCCCGCCCCTTCCGTGTGTGTGTGTGTGTGTGTGTGTTTCCAGCTGCCTCTGCGACTGATTATGCTTTTAGACGCCCGCAACACATGCCTTGGCTATTGCCAACTATTGTCTTATGGTGACGCCAGCAGCCTACAAGTATGCCTGTGACAGCTTCTGTTTAGCAAACTCGGTAGCTGCTCTGTAAATGCTTCATACAGTAGTGTGTTCATGTAGATAGTCGAGGTTCGCCCCCGCCCCTTCCGTGTGTGTGTGTCTCTGTGTGTGTGTGTTTCCAGCTGCCTCTGCGACTGATTATGCTTTTAGACGCCCGCAACACATGCCTTGGCTATTGCCAACTATTGTCTTATGGCGGGTGACGCCAGCAGCCTACAAGTATGCCTGTGACAGCGCCTGTTTAGCAAACTCGGTAGCTGCTCTGTAAATGCTTCATACAGTAGTGTGTTCATGTAGATAGTCGAGGTTCGCCCCCGCCCCTTCCGTGTGTGTCTCTGTGTGTGTGTGTGTTTCCAGCTGCCTCTGCGACTGATTATGCTTTTAGACGCCCGCAACACATGCCTTGGCTATTGCCAACTATTGTCTTATGGGTGACGCCAGCAGCCTACAAGTATGCCTGTGACAGCGCTGTTTAGCAAACTCGGTAGCTGCTCTGTAAATGCTTCATACAGTAGTGTGTTCATGTAGATAGTCGAGGTTCGCCCCCGTCCCTTCCGTGTGTGTGTGTGTGTTTCCAGCTGCCTCTGCGACTGATTATGCTTTTAGACGCCCGCAACACATGCCTTGGCTATTTCCAAATATTGTCTTGGGTGGCGCCAGCAGCCTACATGTATGCCTCTGACAGCCACGCCAGTTAACTCGGTAGCTGCTGTGTAAATGATTCATACTGTACTGAGTTCATGTAAATAGGCGTAGGTTCATCTCCGCCCCTTCCGTGTGTGTGTGTGTTTCCGCTGCTTCGACAATACAACTGAATAAGCAAATTGTTAAAGTGTTCACAATCAACAGTGTGATATTTAAAATCATGTTAAGACTCACATTGTTGATTGTGAACATTCTTAGACATAGCATATTTCCTGCACATCGCTGTGGAAACAACGAAAACGCTGCATGTTTTAATGAACTGTTCAAATGTTACGTAAGACTTGTGTTGTGTCGAACCACGGGACTATTCTTGCTGCAGGTTGCCGGTTTGTTTGTGTTTCATAGTACAATATCATGTAATACGGTGTTCATAGTATGCTTTCTGTGATGTTGACATGTGTGTGTTTCGTTAGCAGTACGCCTCTGCTTTCTATGCTGTGGCTACATCTCCATTGCTCGCATAGAAAGTGACAAATGGAAGTGTAAGGGTGGACATTTAAAGCCTGGATACTTCCATGTTATGTGTAAGTCTCACGGGCCAACGGGTGATAGCGCATACATGTCTATGAAGTACCTTTGGATACCATATGCACCTGTCGTGGACGAAATGTTTATGTTGACTGTTCCATCTACCTATGTGTGACATGGTTTGTGGCCATAGGGTGCCAGCAAGTCTTCCCTGTTCATTGGGTGTTTGCCATGGTGTATTGACATCAATCCTATTAATTCACCGAAGGATGTCTTTCTTTGGTGTCAACGCCATAGTTTGACCATCCTATGTCATTCCCAGCAGACGTGGAGATTGTGCCATTGGTATCTTTACACAGGTGACCCATCTGTTCCACTGTATGGAAGCCTGTGATCCCCATAGATGTGCTGCCACATGGAGTGTTGTGTACGCCGGTATCTGCCCAGCGGGCTTTCTTTGAATGGGGAGTGTGTACGGTACACCGTGATCTGTATTCCCTGGGTTATGCCTTGCAACAGCTGTGGATTCCCCAGGTTTGCAGCTATGGGTGCCATGTTGGCCGTGACGCTTGTCCATCCATGGGAACTGCCTACTGGACACTAGTATCGGGCTGTCAACATTTCACAGCTGCATTCTCCATTTCCGTGGATGATCGGTATTAGTATTGCGGAGTAACGATATGCCATGGCCACGCCCCCGACACGGGGCGGACGATGAATCATCTGCCAATCCACACCGACACCCATATTTGCATACCCACGATCCCATGTCTGCAACCCTCGACAGTACCCCTTGCACACCCTTCATGTGTGCGGAAATGGGATGTGAACGACGCGTATGGATGCAGCAGCCTGGGGAGTCCTATTCATATGTCCTGCATTTCATGGACGGCTGTCATCACCCTTGAAGACACTTGTGGTGCATATATCTACCTGTGCCGTAGTCACGGCTGTCACCTCTTCCGTTCACACTATGTTGCTCACACTCACTTAAGGAGTAATTTTTGGGTCCTGCAATGGACACCGATGTGCATATGTAAAGTTTAGGACATGTTGGACTGTGTCCATTCAGCCAGTGGGTTTGACTGCCGCCAGATGTTCCCATTCCCGGATGTCTGTCCGCCTACCCATATTATGTAGTGCTACGTAACCCGTGTCCTTCCACAATTTACCCATAGGGTGTTACTGTAGTCCTGCAGGTTGGCAACTGCTTTAGATAATCCTCACAGGTACCATTGTGAACTATCCGCCACTGTATTGTCAGTATAACACAGCCGGTACATGTAGAACCTATTTATTCATGACAGTATGTCGGTTATGTGTGTGAACGCCATATTTTAGCGATAGTATGACCTTCCTAGTTGACGTTGTTGGTGTGCCATTAATATGTGTTCCACAGGTCGCAGGTATGTTCCGCAGAGTGGAAGCGGGTGATCCCCACATACTTGATAGCACCTTCGCTGCTGTGTACGCTGGGATTCGCATGGCAGGATGGATGTCTACTGGGTGTATCTACTGCTGTTTCCATCTTTATGTCCTGTGTCATGCCCTACTACGGCTGTGTGATTCCACCAGGTTTGCTATTATGGGTGCCATCTTGTCCGTGACGCTTGTCCATCCTTGGGAAATGCCTACTGACACTGATGTAGGGCTGAACACATTTCACACATGCCTTTAGCATTACCCTATGGATGCTTTGCATCCTTACTGGGGACTAAGGCACGCCCTGTACCCGCAGCCCTCCCACGGGCGGACAACGGATTATCTGCCAAACAACACCGAGCCCCATTTTGCATACCCAGGATACCATGGCTGCAACCCCCACGGCACGCATGACACATCCTTCATGTGTGCGGAACTGGGATATGGACGCATGTATGGACACGGCAGTCTGGGGACCTCTGTTCATATGTCCTGCATGTCATGGGCAGGGATAATCAACCTTAAACACGCTGGTGGTGCATATGTTCAGCTGTGCCGTAGTCACGGTTAGTACTTTGATTGGCTGATCCCAGTGGATAACGGAGCAGACGTCGTAATTTTTGGAGTCCTACAATGGACACCGATGTGCATTTGTAAAGTGTAGAACGTGTTTGACTGTCCCCATCTGGCCAGTGGTATTGACTGCCGCTGTATGTTCCCCAGTCGTGGATGTCTGCTTGACTACCCATCGTTTGTATGACGTGCCCTATCTATATCCACGCGCCAGTATGCGGAAATACAGCAAACCTTAAGGCCCTGCCCATCTTCATAAACGACATTATGGAACATATATCGGCAGAAACAGACACTGTCAAATACGATAGACTCCACAGTGAAAGGATACTGAGCTCTCTCAACTACTAACATGGGGCACCGACGGAGTACGGATTTCATGGCATTACCGCCCTTAATACACTTCCTTCAGAGTCGGTTTAAAGCTTAAATAATCAATAAACCTGCTCATAGTTAGGTGGACAGTGCTCCAAGTCTTGATTATAACGTGACATATACATATCAGTGTTGCATGCCTTACTTCATGGAAACAATAATACGGCAACAATGTGTTAATATATATACAATATTGGTAAATACAATCAGTATCCGGACACATAGTTGATAATTGCTGAGAGTGCACCTTAGAATGTAGTGTGTTGATCAGGTTATTGTATATCGATGTGTATAATAGTAGCATTACGATAACAAAGCATGGAATCAATAAGTACTATTTAAGCATATATTTGACAATTATGAATGTAAACGGTGGAGGAGACATCCGTAACCTTCCCTGGTTCCACTGGATCACACACGCACACGCATACCGCATGTCCGGATTGTGGGTTACGCGACGCCGCATTACGCATATCCGTAGTCCGCTTATATATGTTTACAGTGTCTGTGTGGTTACGGTTTTATGCTACTTGTGACTATTCCGTAACATATGTCTGATCCGTTGACGGACGGTGCAGAAAGCACTTACAGCTTTATATATGTAACAGTCTTTGCAGCATGGACGCTTTACGCACACGCACATCTATATGTTCTATAGTCATAATTCCAACGTGACTGCAGTCACGTTTGACGCTTACTGTGACCAGTGCACGTTAGCTGTTCGTTGTCATTAATATGCATACCCTTGGTACCTATGTACATTTACATATCACCCCCGCACACACGCGACGCCACAGGCATCCATTCTCCTGCTGGGAAAGGTGCGGTACTGCATGTTGAACATTCCTAATTCCCTCGCCATGGCCCAGGATGCATATGTCGCCACCGCAGGGCTGTTCAGATGACAGCTGCTTATATCCCATATGCATACAGGCCTTCGATTGTCAGGGTGTTGCTGTGGTGCTTTGGGTTTGGTCTTGGCCGCCCACTGTACGGGACTGCCCTGACCCTGTACGTAATGTTAGATGAGTCACATGGGCACGCTTTGTCCGTGTCCATGGTACCATGTCACGCCCCCAATTAGTCGTGAACCGTGTGCGCCGATTGGCCGGTGTATCCGCTGTAGATCTCGCTATACTAATTGCACACGGTCTGATCGAACTAACCAATTTCCATTACTAACCCTCCGTATGTATGGCCTGTGTCGCAATATTACAAGGGTTTAACATTGCGTGACGACTTTCACTGAGCCACAGACATGTCCGCTGCTTTGTTTGGCCCGGTTCCGCTGTGCTACACACATTTAACATGGCGTAACAGGTTGAATAGCTCAGACACGAGGACATCGGGTTGTCCGTCGCTGTCTATTATTGAATGTCTCTGTGGAGTTTGTTTCACAAAGCGACACATTGTCGGCATTGTTAACGGACATCTCGCAAGAGTACGCCCGCGCACCGCTGGTGACGATGTCTGCCTTTGGCCGCTTAACAGGCATTATGCTGTGCCATTATGTCTGGGGATATATGGTTTCCTTCCTTACATAGATGATGTGCCATACTAGCAATGACCCTAGCAATGACCCGCCTGGGTGTGGGTACTGCTGTATTACCCACGGAAGAGTGGCCTTAGGGTAAGTGGTGACCTAGGCAGAAGTTGCCACCGATACATCACCCGCTACCCTCCTGGTCTACCTACACCAAATAGAGTCTGGAAAGGTGCCCCGAGTAGAGCAACACCCTAGACGGCTACCTACTTGGCCTATGCCTAAGGCCGGCTATGTGTGTGGTCCCTTGGGCATCGGACTCGAACGTACACGCCTGCCGTGGGTATGTCCAGCATTACCCACATCCAGCCCCAAGGCAGTCAACACAGCATCCATGGGTCCACATGGTGTCCCAGCTGTGTACTCCAGGAACTCTATGGGGAATTTAACCCACACTTAGGACAGCTGTTTAATCCTAGCCTCACCTCAGGATACGTACCTGAGTAGTAGCACAGGGCGACTGTAGTCACACTCCACATAGATGGTGCCTCCACTGACCCTGGTTATTACCATACCATTAGTTTGACAAGCCTTATCTGCAAAGCCATGGAGATGGATCATAATGGGACACATAGATAAAGACATAGGGGATCCGTGATACTTTGGATACAACCCAGTTTAGCTTGGTCATAGTCAGATCATGCCCTTTACACGTGTTTCACTTTGTAGAATCAGTCACCAAGGCCATTGCTGAGGGTAAAGCAGTCCATACAGCCTACCTCAACCCGCAGAGGCCTTCGACACAATACCCTCGGGTATACTTGATAAACCCGCCATCTTGAATGTAAATCCATACATCGCCATATGGGTTGCAAACGGGCTAAGTCACAGAACACACATGGCCATAGTTGCTGGCGCCATGTCATACTCACAGCCAGTCACAGGTGGTGTCCCATGGGGCTCAGTCCTGGGTCCACTATTTCCAGCATCTACGCTTCCAATGGACACGCATACACACGGGGGTTATGCGTGACAATGTTTGCAGACGACTGCAAACCGGATGCCAAAGTCAGACACACATCTGACACAGATATCCTTCAGGAGTGCCTCACAGATGTGGATAAGTGGTACCAGAGACATGTCCTACAGCTAAATGCCAGGAAATGCATAGGCATACCCTTCGGGAAGAACAAGGTTACCCCGAGCTACCATATAGGTGGCAATCCACTGAGCACGGAGGGGGTTACCAGTGATCTGGGGACACGTGTTGTTGTTAACCGTTCGTTAGACACACATGTTGCTAACATAGTTAGGTAGACCTTCCACATTGCCCACATCATCATGAAGGGATTCACATCTAGATCAGGGAGGTCATTGTCCCCTTGTACTCATCACTCAATAGACCTATGATTGGGTACAATGCCCCGTTCAGAATGTATCTGACCCAACACCTGCAGCAGCTGGAAAGGCACCAACAGTTCTTCGACAAACGGATGCAGGGTCTCAGGTATATGTGTTATACTGACCGACTGAAAGAATTCCAGCTGTATACAGTTGCATACCACTTGCCCAGAGGTGACCCGTGCCTGGCATGCACGGCTAAGTCGAACCCAGATCTGATGACTATGCTTCACGAAATAAGTTAGATCCTCAGAACCACAAGGGCAGCTGACGACACCTTGACACTGTCATTAATCGAACGTGTTGTTGGGACGGATTCATCACCCAGACACTCACTATGCTGTGGAACGACATCCCAGTACATGTGAGGGCAAGCACCTCGCTGGCCTTGTGTTAGTATTTACACATGGATGTCTGAATTGATTTATTTAAGTAACCTTCTAAATGAATTTTACATTAGCACATTGTGAATCTTTACATTTCGCTGGTCTATTTTACAGTAGTCATAATCATACGGTTTATGTGTATATATTATGGTTCATTTATATTACTAGGTGTCTGCAGTTCTGTTAATATATTGGCACAATCCGTAGGGACATATATATGTATCTTACACAGTCAGACATTTGGAAAACATTTTATGTTGGTTCATGTTTCATATATGTACATATATTTCTATTTTCCGATGAAGACTGTACCTTTCGCAGCAATGTCTGATGTCCTCACTGTGTGGGATGTGTAACCCAAGTAAGGTTTGTTCGCTTGTCTGCCTTTAAGGCATGTAATTAGTACCTAGCACATCTAATGTACCGACCAATTAATGCTTGTAAATGTAGTAGGTTGGACTGCATTGTATGTAGTCTGAATAAGTCTGCTTATGAAGCAGACGAAGTGGGCTCCAATAGACTATGGTGACTGCCTTTAATTCTTGGTGTGCTCTGGTTGGTCACTGACGGTCCCTACAGTACCTCGTCTTTGCTTTGGACTTCATCGGCTGGTTGTCTGTGTTTGTTGTATGGGGAATGTCAACTGTAGTCCCTATGTGTATGACTTGTGTAATGCCTTACTACGGCAGTGTAATTCCACCGGTTTGCAGTTATGGGTGCCATCTTAGTCATACGCTTGTCCATCCATGTGAATTGCCTACTATACACTGGTATAGGGCTGTACACATTTCACACCTGCATTTTGCATTCCCCGGAGTATGGTGTGCATTATTAGCGGAGAGTGACGCATGTGCTACGACACGCCCCTCCCACGGGCGGACAAAGGATTGCCTGCCAAACAACACCGAGGCCAGATTCTACATACCCAGACTCCCTTGACTGCAACAGTGGACAGTACCCATTACACATCCTTCATGTGTGCTGCACTGTGATGTGGACGCAGCTGAATGGACCCGATACCCTGGGTATTTCTGTGCATGTGTGCTGCAGTTCATGGACAGCTATCATCAACATTGAACACGCTATGCGCCTATGTGTACCTGTGACGTGGTGACGACAATTAGGTCACATGAGTAATGCAGGAAGCTAGCAGGCATTCTCTGAACAGAATTTTGGGTCCTACAATGGACACCGATGTGCATATGTCAAGTTAGATGTTGCTGGACTGTGTCCACCTGCCCAGTGCTTTTCACTGCTGGTGTATGTTCCCAATCGCGGATGTCTGTTTGACTACCCATTCCACATGGTGCTACATAACCAGCTGATTTAGTACTGTGAACAAATGACATACATCCAAAGATGCTGGTTACCAACTGCTTCATATAAACCTCAGACATCCCAATGGGACATATCCGCCACTATATTTCCAATATAACACCACCGAACATGTTGCTTACCTATGCATTCATTTAACCATGTTGTCTTCATAGGTGGGAATGCCATAGTTTACATATCCTACTTGACGTTGTGTGTGTGCCATTAGTATGTGTTCCACAGGTCGCACATCTGTTCCGCTGTACGGTAGCGGGTGCTCCTCAGTCTGTTGCTGGCAGACTGAGTGCTGTGTACGCCGGTGTTGGCACGAGGGTCCGCTTTGTATGTGGAATGTCAACTGTAGTCCCTATGTGTATTTCCTGTGTTATGCCTTACCACGGCTATGTCATTTACCCGGATTTGCAGTTGTGGGTGCCATCCTGGCCATACGGGTGTCCATCCATGACAATTGCCTACTGGACACTAGTATAGGGCTGTACACATTCCACACCTACATTTAGCATTCTCCGGAGTATGGTTTGCATTATTAGCGGAGAGTAAGGCAGGTGCTACACACACATCCCTCCCACGGGGCGGGAGAAAGGATTGCCTGCGAAACAACACCGAGCACAGAGTCTACATACCCAGAATCCCTTGACTGCAACAATTGACAGTACCCATTACACATCCGTCATGTGTGCGGAACTGTGATGTGGACGCAGTTCTATGGACCCAGTACCCTGGGTATTTCTGTGCATCTGTGCTGCATTACATGGACAGCTATCAGCAACATTAAACACGCTATGTGCATATGTGTACCTGTGACGACAATGATTTCAGGTACGCATTGAAATAAGACATAATTCGATTCTTTCCACAATTTTTGGGTCCTACAATGGACACCACTGTGCATATGTAAAGTGTAGAGCTTGTCGGACTGTGTCCTTGTGAGCAGTGGGTTTCACTGATGCTGTGTGTTCAGCAATCGTGTATGTGTGCTTGACTACCCATACTGTGTTGTGCTACAGGAACCATGTCTTCCGACACCAGAAACCAATGCTATACATCCAATGTTGCAGGTTAACAACCACTTTCATACCATACCCAGAGGTCACGATTGGGAGGTATTGCCACTTTATTGTCGGAACAACACCCCAGACTGTGTACATCATGGGAACTTTAGGCCAGTCTTACCGCCATTTCCAAATGTAATTGGCAGACACATGTCAATACATGTATGATAACACATATTGTCATGCAGAAGTTGATCTATGTTATTTGGACATTGGCTTCTGCTTTTGGCATCCGTTGCTGTGAGTGTTGCCAGTTACCATACACATTGCTTGCTCAGAGGCAGACTACACAATACCGCGCAGTACTGTGGTCTCCTTTAATGACCCTGAGCCAGTGGTCGATGGTACGGCAGCCACTGCATCAATCACATTTGCCATCTACCAGTACCTACAGGACTGCATGAGCCAGTCATTCACTTACCCAACTGTGGTTCACTGTACCAATGCCAAGCATCCAGTGTGGTGTACCCCAGCCATACACAAAATGTACAACACGAGGAGGTGGCTACTACAAGGTGGAGCAGACACCTTGTGAGGTGTGACACCCTTGGTCATCATATGTGTAGACCTACACACTGTCATGAAATAGTCCAGGGCACATTCCACAGATATACCTACATGGACCTGGCTAACAATCATACCACCTTCAGTTGCTATGCTGGACACCTGGGAGCTCAGTCCCACATATGCTCTGACTGGGTTCACATAGAGGTGGGGTTTACTCAACATACACACATTGCCAACATACAGGCTGACAAGTCCAGTGAGGACATCTCCACACCCTCCCCACACATGAGGAGATGTGTACCACTGGTTTGTGGTCACCAAATGTTCTGTGACACACAGGTGGGACATGCTCTCTCCAAGGTAGTGGACATAGCATCGATGAGACCAGCTGGTGACCCCGCTGTGTACTCCACTATCTCGGTTATGAATTGGACCCACAGTTAGGACAGCTATTTCTTTGTAGCCTCACCTCAGGTAGGGTACCCAGGTTGTGTCACATGGCAACTGTAGTCCCACGCCAGAAGGCCAATACCTCCACTGAGGCTGGTTATTACTGTCCCATTACCCTGAGGAGACCTATCTGCAAAGACATGGGGAGGGATCATACTGTGGCTCGTACATGACTGCATAGGGGACATACTTACTTTGCCTCACACACGGTTTGTCTTGTTCAGGGGCTGTTCATGCCTTTAAAGCATGGTTGACATTTTCAGGACAGTCGCCGAGGCCACTGATGGGGTGTTGCGGTCCATACAGCCTACCTCGACCTGGCAAAGCCCTTCATCACATTAGCCCCCTGAGGTATCGCTGATAAACCCATTGGCTGGGATGTGAACACGCACATCACAGAATGTGTTGTAAACTGTCTATGTGACACAACCCACACGGTCATAGTTGCTGGCAGCATATCAGACCTACTGCCTGTCAGAAGTGGTGTCCCATGGGGCCCTTCCATGTGTGCACTCCTGTCATACACCTACATCTTCACGGTACAGGCACACACAGGGGTGCTATGGGCAACAGTGTTTGTAGATAACTGCAAAACAGGTGCCATAGTGGGACAGACATCTGACACAGATATCCTTCAAGGGGCCTCCCAGGTATGCATATCTGCTGTCAGGGACATGTCCCACAGCTAAATGCAACGCCATGCAACATCATACCTGTGGAGAAGTACTAGGTCACCCCTGTCCAGCATATAGGTGGCTGTCCACTCAGCACAGGGGTGATTACCAGGAATCAGGGGACAGTGTTGGACGGTCACCATTCATTCCACACACACGCTGTTATCGTGGTTGTGTGGGTCTTCTACATTGCCCACCTGTTGGTGCAGGGATTCACATCTACATCAGGCTAGGTCATTGTTCCCTTGTACCCATTATGTGTTACACCTATGATCTACTACATTGCCCCATTCAGACTGTATCTGACCATACACCTACAGCAGCTGGGAAGCCCACATAGGTTGATCGTTGTACAGATGCAGGATGACACCATTTTGTGTAATGCTGCCCCACATGTAGGACCCCTGCCACATCACGACACATACCTGCTGTTTGGTGTTGACCTGTGCCTGACATACAAGGCCATGTCAACCCATATGTCATGTGTATGCTTCACCTACTGTATCCGCATCCCTCAGAATCACTAGGGCAGGTGACATTTACCCTGTCACGGTCATTCATGGATGTGTTTGGGTGACACATATATCACCCAGACAATCATTATGCTGTGGATCTACATCACAGTACATGTGAGACAGACATCCTTCCTAGCCTTGTTCGCAGCTATGTTGTCCATTGGATGGAGAATTGCAGGTATAGGCCAGGGATTACATCATTATCACTGCTTGACGGAGATACAGCAATATCATGGGTATTTCATCTGAAGCACAGAAGGTTGGCAAAGTCATCCTAACTATGGTGTAGTATTATGGCTGGGCCTGGGACGATGGCCTACCCTGTACCTATGGACGGTGAACCTATATTCATAGTTTGTCACATGTACAATTGTCTATCCACTATAGTCTTTCGCCACTGTATATTTCTGTGGCACATGATTGTCCTCTGTATTACATGCAGGTATGCTGTGTACGGTGCACATACGCCACAGTTGATGACAGTGTATCTGTGTCCCTAACACTGTGATACTGAGGACTACCACACATCCTTCACAGCATTACATGCATATGTCCATTCTATTCTTCTTTGGCCTATGGGGTGTTAAGGCAAACATTACTCAAGTCCCTGTTTGTGCATGCTTCATGTTGGTGTTTGACCAGGCTCCGCTGCAGTCATGTGTTGGACGGTAGTGTGTCTGTGTGTTTGCCATGTGTTTTATTGCCAGTACATCTGTGGGAGGTGTAGTTGGCACATGTTCCTCTTTGCAGGGACACCCATCCTGGTGTTTGTGTCATGCATCTGCACTTGGCACGTGCCATATGTCCTGTACTATTCCCACAGTCGTATGCCTTCATGCACTACTACTGCGTGTTACTGGCTGTGTGTATGTGGTACACATGGACATTGTGATGTTTGTCTTGACCTATTCCAATGCTAGAACGTAAACATCTGTCAATTAAGTATTTTAAATCAAACTGTAACACTCATTCGTATTTTCAACATGACACTTATTAACACAGGAAGCTGGGATTAATAACATTTTATTACTGTGCAGCAGGAGGCAAAGGAGTATGCAGTCAAAGTTTAGACATCTGTTCAACTCTATACATGTTACATCTGTATGAGCATTCTGTATACTATCATCTTTTGCACACATTAATGATGTTGTCAGTCACAAGGCATTTACATTGCTAGAGTACAGAACATTGTATTCCTACAACAGTGCTCAGGTAATACTTATTACATGTTTTCCCACGAGGATAGCCCAACCTTGCAAGCCACATATTCAGTTAGACTGTACTTTGGTAAGTTCTGCTCTGACACGGTTCCAACACTGTTCATATTCAGTCCTCACCCGTGTCCTACTAGGTTCCTGTGTCTCTCTGCTGAGCAGCTGTACTCTGTGTTACAGCTCAAAAGCCTATCCTCCTCAGTAGAAGGATGACAGATATACCTGTACATACATGTATTATTCTGTAACCGAGCAGATGACTAATGCTGACTGACATACACCTGCTGCACTGGTTACTGCTAGGGTTAGGGTTCAATCACACTGCAGCTACACTACAAGCAATTACATGCATGAGAAGCTGTACTGCTATATTGTCAGGTAGAATAATATGCATTATACACTATTAGCTTCTAAAGTTGCACGTCATATTATGTTTAAATATGTATTTTGCTAACATTCTCCCTCCTTTGATTGCTTCTACTCTATCCAGAGACATATACAACATTATTTCATTCCCTGGCCCCTTCCTCTGTGGAACGCTTAACCAGGCAAGTAATTTGATGTACATTGCAAGTAGGATTGCATTTTCTATTGACAAATACCACTACAGGTCTTGATACATAGTCTGGGTACAGGTATGTTGCCAGAGTCCCTGACTAATACTTACATGCACAGTATCCCGCACTAGACACATGCTCCCAATATGAGCAGAACAACACAAATGGCAATCATGATATTCAGTATGACTGACCCCATCCACCCAATGGTTTGTGGAAATGGTTCGGCAGTGGGTTTGGGCCTGGTTCCGCCATGGATGACACCTGCTATATTACCTGTAGGTGGGCGTTGCTTTTGGTCTCTTCATGTGGTAGTTGGACACAGCGATCTTCTTCAGTAAGCGCCAAGACGTACCAATTCTCAGCGCCACGGTGCAGTCGCACTATTACATTTTGTGACACAACAGTTCTCATTGCATCCAGTTCATCAGTCACATGTTCAGGAGCGGGTACTCACATTGATCCTTCCTCCAACAGTTTTTGATAACTTCCTCTGTTCCCTGATTGATTTCACTACTCCAGAAGCTGGGGGTGTTCCAGCCCAGGTTGTGACGCTGTCACTGAAGTCCATATGAATCGGTATTCCTTTATCTCTTGCAGAGGACTGACATGTCAGAACAGCTTCCATTTCACCCACTGGATTAGTAGGTTTCTCGACTGTGTTCCCAGTTCTTCGAGCTATATGTGTTATAGTTCGTTTCGCACCCACAGGCAATTGTACAGTATGTCATGTGACTGGAGCCAGATAACCCAAATAACAACTGCCGGACCAATTCCCAGGTAACCATTGCTATGCTTATTTCCCACAAACAACATAACTATATTCTACTTTATTACTGATGCGGGTTACCTCTGCATGTAACAAATTCCTGTCTCTAACAGAGGAATGTTTATACAATTCAGGATGTTTCTGCACATCCTTCAACATTGTTCTCATGATGTTTCAATACAAATTAGGAATGGTGCTACAAGTTGTACTGTGATCTTTGGCTGTTATATGACATTCGTAAGACACAGTTATGTTACAAATACTCCCACCAACTGAAACTGTACCATGTTTATGATAACATACAATTCCTTTTTGTGTAACAGGTAAGTACATTGCCACGTTGTCCTGTGATCTCACAGAACCTGTATCAAAGTGTAGATATTCACAAGTCTCAATCTATCCCCAAGGGGACAACATGCATCGGAAGTCCTCCATATGATGTAGGTATGGCAGTACAAACACAGCAATTTAAAGTGTTCCTAGTCTCTATATGCACACGCATCATGCCTAGGTATCTGTTGAAGTGTGGAAGACACTCTGTGACCAGTTCATCACGTATCAGTATTTGTATCCGTGTAGTTATATGCAGGTAAGGTCCCAGAAATTGTGACGTAAACACAAACATGGTTAATAGGTGTATAATCATTAGGACAGCAAACATAAATGTCTTTGGGGTTGCTTTGTATTGTTATATAGTCTTCGCCGGGTGATTCGGGCTCTTTGGTATATCAGCTACAAGATGTCAATCAGACTTGATATCCTTTACCAGTTTGAGAAATGTGAGGTGGACCCAGGACGACCTCTCTGCAAACTTTACTGCGTAGGCGCTGCCAACAGTACCCGTACAGACATTCGTGACTGTCCACTTGGCAATAATGTTCTTTGGATAACAGTGACATACACACAGGATACTGGTGTCAGCTATGCTTCCGCCTTCGCTTGCTCTTATCTGTAACAGACTTTAACTGAAGAACAGTGTTACTAGTTAACAATCCTCTCATGTCACCTACTACTGAGTCATCGACCGCTCTGCAGGCATGACAGCTTTCCACTCTGGCACATGATATGCCATTCCACATACTACTTCAAGTGGGTGCAGCACTTTACATTTGGAACTGTTGTCATGCTCAGCAATGCTAGAGGTAGACAGCTGATGTAACTCGCCTGGATGTCACCCACCAAACTCCTCTACTTATTTCTCGATCCCATTCTACGGCAGCAGTCGTGTTGAGTGTGGGTTGTACATGCAATTGACATTCATCCTAATACGAAGTAATCCCCCAGGTAGCGTGATTGTCTGGTTAACTACATGTGTTCTATTGTCACTGTAGCTTCTTTACAGCATGCCAGATCTAGGAATACTTAATTTTACTGGCACCTTTGCCACTGCTGCTGCATCCGGATTACTGGTTGGGAATGCTTCTACCCATTTTGATTATATATATGTGTAATCGCTAAACAGTATTTGTTCCCTTCACATTTATGCAAATGTATGAATTCCATACAAATAGTACGGAACGGTTAGGCTGGTGTAGGTAAACTCACTCCCTTCGGTTTAAATACTCCCTGTGCATGATATCTACGGCAAACGTGACACGCTGCTCATGAGGTTTGTATGTGGTTCGTAATTCCGTATGTTAAGTGTATTCTGTTAACCAAATGTACCATGACCACTGTTGAGACATGTCTCTACCCGTGGCTCCACAAAGCCGCATATCTGAATATATTAGACGTTAATATTGGCTTTATCACTGTGGATATGTGCAGTCCGTGTTCAAGGATTGCTCCTCGCCATACCCACGCCGGCTTTTCTGCTTTCGTAGTTGCTGTTTGCATTGTTTGTACAGTTTCTACATCTAAACAGTCTGAGGTTTGTCATTCCTCATTCACACAGACACTTTCCAACTGTGACGCTGCTTGTTTTGCAGGTGCATGAGCTCATGCCTCACCTTTCCTACTGTTATCCTGTTGCTTTCTATGCCCTGCACATTTACAATTACCTACTTCAGTGGGTAACTGCATGTAGTCTAATGCATTCAGGTTCAGATGCGCATGATTAATCGGTTTACCGTGGATGTTATCATTCCCCTATTCTTCCACTGCTGCTCATAAACATGCACTGCACAGACAACAGAATGACTATCGACATATGTCCACACATCATTTTTCCGCTACAGTACAAGCACGTGTTAAAGCTATCTATTCTGCTGCTTGAGCAGACACGCTATGCTGCAGGGTTTGGCCGCCTACAGTGTCATTATCAATAACTACTGCATAAACTACTTCATTCGCTCCTGTAGGGCTCTGTCTACATGATCCGCATTACATTAACTGTCACCTCTGCATCATCTAAGGGTATATCAGTGTTATCATGTCTGTGTGTAGTTATTTAATCCATTTCGTATAGGCAACTGTGTGGTGTGCCATACACAGGTGTCAGACGTGACGGTGATAGGTTTCATGTTGTACAACGCTCAATCACCATGTGAGGTTGACTCAGTGGTATGGTCAGACATGACAAATGTCTAGCACGAGTCAGGAATTCTATCTTCTCTTGCAGCAGATTGATCGCAACTGCATGACACATTCTCACAGTGAGAGGGTGGTCTAGTAACATTACGGCCAGGCCTGTACTGCCATGGGTGCTACAACAACTGCTCTGTACACAATGTGGCACTGACCATGCCACAGTGTCCAACTGCAATGAGTAGTCAGCTATTTAGCGTTGCTTACTTCCCTGTTGTTGCATCAAGACTGACGCCATATATCTCCGCTTACAATCTACGGTCTGACAACATGTGTTATGATTATTCACGAGACCTACTACAGCTGTTGAGGCTATCAATCGCTCTAGTCTGCATAACGCTGTTTCTGCTACTGTAATCCGTGTACTATGTGTTGTGCTGCCATAGGTGTATTAAAGGTTAAGGCAAACAATACAGCGGATTGCACAGCATTGTTTGGTATCCAGATTTAACATGTGTTAGTCGGCCCAGACACGACATCATTCCCTTCTTGTTAGTTGGCTTGGGTGGTTATTATATTGCTACCTTCCTATCGCCATGTGATGTTCTACCCTACTTGGATACCAGATATGCCAGGTAATTGACCTGTATTCTCTGTAGTTGCAATTTATGCTTGCTTACTTTATGTCCCTGTTCTGCTGATTATCTCAATAATGCTATTGTATCTTCCATACATTGCTGCTGGGTAGGGGCCGCAAGCAGAATATCATCCAATTAAAGTGGAGCTTGACTGGCCCCGGGTGGAGTTGACACCGAATGTAGCTAGCCATCCCCTGTGAGAATATCGCTGTACTTTCACAGTAGCCCCGCGATAGCCGGGTATGGCTGTATCTGTCACCCTGACTGTACAAGCAAAGCAATACGGACTATGTGGATGTATAGGTATTGCAAAGTAAGCATAGCTTATATGTACCACGGTAAGATACTTCTGTGGCATGTTCATTGCATTGAATATAGTGTGTGGGTCTGGCACCAACGCTACCCTAAGTATTCTTACATGATTTACAGCTTATACATACTGTACCATCCGCCATTCCCTTTTGGTTTCCGGTCAGGAGATACAGGGTATTGCATGGTGAATAGCGATTACTTTGTGGATGGGGAATTCTCTATGACTTTGCAGATATCTTCTGGTGTCCACGGTCTATACGCCACGGGGTTGGGTCCTGGCCTTCCTGTCCTGCATGATGGTTCGGTACTTCAATTAATTGACAGATATCCTCACTCTGTTGTAGTACTGTGTTCTTACTCGGGTGTCCCTAGGTATGTTACGTGTTCGGGATGTGGTTTCGATAGCTTCTATTACATTTGTTCGTTATGCTACCTCTGTTGCCACAGGATAACGGTGGGGACTAGCCTGCCCTCCCGCTTAATATCCTGCATGTGGTATCTGCGGTGGTAGGGTGTTGTGGGGGGGGGGCGATCGGTACTACTGTATTATGATCTTCTCTGTGTACGTATGATGCTTAGCCATTTGTAGTGTTCTATTCCCTTCGGTACACTACCTCAGTCCACCGATGTGCATGACGGATACCCAATTGTCGCTGTTTTGTCGCCTGCACATCTTAGGGCTGCCACCTTTTCCAATGCACAATGTGGGACATTAGTGTTCGGAACGTGTAATTTGCCTGGAAAATGCATGCCCACGGCCAGTACATAGGACAGGTATTCACGTTTTGCCAGGTGAGCGACCAATTGTTGTAGCATTTCAGTTGCTTATTCTGTTTATTATTATATTTTGCTGTTCCACATACAAATTTACTGTTTTATGCTACCATTTTGATATATATCTGGGAAATGTTTGTCCTGAGATATCAGGACATTTGACATTTGTTCGGTTTATTTACAGGACACGGCTGGCCAGAGAGGGCATATCCCTCTCAGGGTGGAACAGGTGTTTACCTTGGAACATATGCATCAAATTTTCAGCGATTACAATGTTTCAGTAACGATATGTTGCCTAATATACCATCAATGTCATATTTATTACCCCATTTTGCTGCGTAACTCACATTATGTGCTCTCTGCGATTGCATATTCTTCACGTCACCCGCCAAACGCGGATCACATGATCTGTTGCTTCAATAATCTCCCATATCCTCTACACGACTGCTACGCATCTTCTGTCATAACACGCGGTGTCTCCTTCCCTGTATCCACTGTAGTGTCTACATTCACTATTTACTCTGCTGTGTGTTCCCCTGACCTATGTTCAGATTTAACAGTATGTGGGCAGGTCTTCGACACGATATCAGTACTGTTAACAGAAAGACAATGTAGCCTGGTCCCTGATCTACAATAGACAGAAAAAGGCAGACAGTCCTAACCTTGGCCTCCTGTTTAAGGCTGCACGTTTTCTTCTTGGGATCCAGTTTTCCGCTTTTCAGCCACAGATCAGACAGTAAACAGCCTCTTTACACACAACAATTCAGTCGGAGGTCTTTTCATTCAAGAAGAACCATTTATGCATATTCTCCAGCGCATATGTCTAACCAGCCATGCACTCTGACCTGTAGCTTACCAAGGGAATTCGGATTACAAGGATCACGATGTGAAATAAGTTGTTACAACCAGACTGTAGTTATCAGTAGGCTTTTCTAAGTGACAGCCGATAACACAGGAGGCTCGGGTTCGAAAGTTTTAGTAGTGTACACAGGCAGGCTAAATAATGTACAGTCCAAGTATGAGAGTTTTGTCTGACTCTATACAGTAAGCAGTTTCTTTATATAGTGTTTACAATCAGCTTTTGCCCACCTTACTGACGTGGTCGGTCACAGGGCATTTCCATCACTATGGTCCGCAATAGTCTATACATACGTGGGTGCTGGGCTCGTGCTTTTAAATTGTTTTCTCATGGGAATAACACAGCCTTGCAAGGCACCTTGTACATTACAGTATCCTTTTGTGATTGTAGCTGTTTCAAGGACCCTAGACTGTTACGATACAGTGGACAGTTAATTTCTTAATACGCTGCTTTGTCTCTCTGGTAGGAGTTGTACTGCTATCTTCCATTGAGCTCACAAGGCCATCCTCCTCTGGGGAAGGAGTGCTGTTATGCATGTACATACATTTATTGTTCTGTAACCCAGCAAATAATTAATGATGACAGACATGAGCCTGCTGTCCTGCTTACTGCCAGGTTCAGAATTCCATCACAGTACAGCTTAGCTTCACCAATTACATGCAGGCTTAGTTCTGCTGCCATATTGTACGGTACAATTCAATACATTATATAGTATTTAGAGTGTAAACTGGAACTTCATATGTGTTTCTATATATTTTACTTAACAACATCCATCCAGCCATATGCATGTTGTTCCATCCTTTACCTTGACCGTGTGTATTTGTCCGTCCAGCCACGCTTAATCTCCACATGTGATGTCCCAGTTTCCTTCTTTGCCTGTAGCACCCTGTTAGGATGTCCTGTGTGTTAGGCACCTGTTCCGCTATATGTGATCAACTTCACTGCAAAGATAATCGTCGATGCGGTGGTCCAACGACCCGACTTGTCCACATGTGTACACTTATGTGCACCGTGTCGTATGCAAACCTAGATGGTTTGGACGGGTACATACTACATGCCGGATGTACACATTCTGCTGACACATTCACATGCAGCCATTTACATATCTGTACCTGCGGTGGGTTGCTGACATGTGGGTAATGATTTGCCCGCTGGCATTGCCTAACACAAACATCTTACCACAGTTCAGGTATGCACATTGTGTGTGGTTGTATAGCTGCACACGGATGCTAGCAGGTTTGGGTGCAGGGGTATACATGGGTGTGACTGACATGTACAATGAGGCTATTGTGTAGTACATCCGAATGCATGGGTTCTGCTTCTGGATATTACACTTCATCATACACCATCCAGTGTATGCAACAGAGACGTTGCTGGGTCTGGGATATGTTGCTATGCACATGTTTGCCTGTGTTTGAGGTATCTTGCTTCCTTACTGTTGTTATGTCAGCACAGCTACCCGGCTATGTACTGTCACTACTGCTTGTGACCATTATGGTTGGCACCTTTTCCAATGCCCATAGTGGGGCATGTTATGTGGACACTTCGAATATTGCAGGACTACACATACCCAGGGCTAGTGCAGTAGACAGAACTTCACTTGTTTGCCATACTATGAGCCTATTCTGTAAGCGCTTGGGTTCCTTATTTATTTTCTTATGCCATGTCTGTGTTCCATACCGTAATGTATATGTTTTATGCTACTATTTACATGTATATTGCGGGAATTTGCGTGGCAGGGGATCGGAGGTCATTTTCCATTTTACGATTGTTGCAGGGACACGACTGTCCAATCAGGGACTGTCCATGGCACATTGGGACAGCAGGTAACCCTGGTGACCATGCCCATGTCGCTACTGGGGTTTCCACCTTTTCCATTTTCCGATCTGGGATATTTGGCGGACTCACATCTGACTTTACAGGCCGACACATACAAACGGTCACTATATAGCATAGAAATTCACTTGTTTGCCTAAATAATATGCTTATTATTGTGGCAATTTCCTTGCTTATTCTGTTTTTGTGTCATTTAGGTATTTCTGTTACAGAAATAACCAATTCATGCTACCATTACATTAAATACAGGATATCATTGTGTCCTACAATCGTGGCACATCAGCCATTTCTAATACGTTTTTCGGGACACAACTGTCCATGGAGTGACTGCCCCAACCAAAGTGGGACAGGTGGTGACCTTAGTCGCTGCTCCTATGTCGGTGCGGCGCGCTGACATGCGGCTGTACACCTTCTCTGAGTGTAAACACTGACAGTGCATTGCGGGACGAACGCGGTCTTATGCGTATCCTTTGCTCCTTGGACGGGTACACTTATGCCTTCGTGGCTTCTATTTGCTTCTCCGTTAATTTGGGACGGGGACTATGTTGCATACTGTACGTGCGTTTCATTCTGCACAGGACCTGGCTGCTGCCATTACTATTGTGGGCGGACCGTGGCTGTCAGCACATTAGGTTGCTCACCTCATGCCGGCTTAGACACGCCTCCAGACGCATCCTACCTGGGCTCGCTCACGTACACTACGCACGTGTCTGTGATTCCGGTGCACTCTCATTAATATGTATATGGCGCTACTGCGCCGGATATTCCATGCACCGCCGGCGCAGGCCTTACGCCGGCCTTGCGCCGAGCTTCATGAATCCCGGGGAATGTCAATAGTTTCATTTAGTCCTGGAGGGTAGTCTGCTCTTAAACTTATCTGCCATTTAGTTTCCATACATTCTAATAAGGCTTTAAAATTACCCACCAAAGCACCACAAACTACTTTGTCTAAAACAAAGAATGTAAATTTTTTAAAACTGTTACATAATACAACATGTCGTGCCAGTGCATTATTCCTGTCTTTGTTTCTCACTGCCAACACATATTCATAAATCCTTCTACTTAGAGACCTGATGTTCTTGCCAACATAAAAACTGGTGCAAGAATTACATATTGCGAGATAAACAATATCCACAGAATCACACATAAACCTGTCCTTTGCCCAAATAACTTTCTTGAAATGTTTCAACTCAAGAGAACCTGAATTGGCTATGTAGCTACATTGCCTGCAAAGACGACAAGCAAAAGTCCCAACAGGGTATGTAACAAAAGAAGTATACCTGAAAGTACTTCTAAGACATCACACAATGGAGTAAATGACTCTTCTGAATTAAAAAAAATGTTAGGGGAAAAAATATACATTGATTTACCTTCCATTTATTGTAGTCTGAGTAAAGTTCTAGTGCAAAAGATACTTTACAGAGTACTGTACTATAAAACATCAAAAGCAACAGATGACAGTGAAACAAATTAACTGTCAATTATGGTCTAGGCTTTTTGAATGCTGTAGTGACACAAGCATAATGCAGAACTGTATTAGATGAATTACAAATCAATCTGTGTAAGATGATTTTTCCACTTTCAATTGGCAATGAACTGCTACATTAGTAAATGTGCATCTTTCAAGAAGCTGTCATAGCCCCCCACAAGTCATGACACTGTACATCATAGTCCCTGGTGGTGCTGTATCATCCATCCTTGCTTAACTGTTCATGGGCTCCATTACACCAATATTATGGTCCAGTAGTATGTGGATAGGCCATGTAAGACATTGTGGACATGTGCCTGCCTTGTTTGCAGCCCAATGGAAGTCATGAAGTACCTACCCCAGCAGACAGGGGTCTACATTAAATCAGTGGACATTTGAAAAAGTGAATGCTGATTTATCGACCACATGTAAGTGAAAGCTTACAATCCCGAACACTCGGAACAGTGATTTTTTTTCCCAGGGGAAAAAAAATCACTGTTCCACAAAATAAATAAATAAATAAATAAAATAAAATAAAAACTTCAAAACATTACATAAAGTGGGGGGCTTCACCCCCCCCACACCCCCCTAATTAAATATACCAACTCTGAGATCGCACTACAGTGAGGAAAACAGCAAAGTGAAGGAGGCGGCCAAGCAATTTCTTACCCTGGGAAAGAAATTGCTTATATGCCATTTCGCTATTTTGCTGTTACGAGCTTTCAAGTTCGATCAAGACGCATTTGAAGGATTGAACTGGGAAGGAGGTGAGTGAATCACACAGGGTGTAACTCCATCACCTGCCAGGTGGTCTGTAATGCACAGGATGTCATCTATAATATGTTTCCAGGCACCCTGGCATTATAATGCAGCCTACATATGGCACACCTGTAACAGTTTGTCAGGAGTGATGCCCCCAGGCGCTTCTTCTTGGTAAAGCCATATATGTCATATAAACCTAACAAATGATCCCCATCAAAAATCCAAAACTGAAACAGACCAGGGATACAACTACATCTGGTGAGTAATACGGGACATTATTGAGCATATGACTGAGTGGCTGGAGGCAAGCTTTTACTGTCTGAATTAAGCTGATGGTGCCCTACAGTATGATCTTGGTGCATGTGCACAAACATTTATTTATTTATTTGCATTTGTTTACCTGGATGGTCTGGGTCGAAATGAGCCCATTTTCAGTGGAGGCCCAGGGAGAAAAGCTCCACATAAGCATAGAACAAACAATAAAAGTGTCATAGTTTGATACAGCATAGGTATACATGTCAAAAACATAAACACCTAATAGCAGTGTCAAGAATAGTTACAACTTGTGGAGATAAGCTCAACCAGAACATCAATAACAAGTTACAGGTAAATACAGCATAGGTATACATGTCAGTTACATAATTTCAATATAAATGTCTAATTAAGTTACAGCATAGTAAGTATAGATGGTATTTTTCCACCTGACAAGTAATAAACCAATATATATGTCTATATGTGACTAGCATTTAGGTAACTAGGAATTGGCTATTAAGCAGTAGTAATAGTAAGCTGGGGGATCAGGTTTTGAGAGGTGTAGACTTAGCACTACTACAGTGCCATATAGTGGAGAGGTGTATGTGCAGTATTATACAAAATCATACTTAAGAGGCAGTTACAATGGGAGGGCACCTGCAAGAGGAAGAGTTCCCAGCAAACCAGCCAGTGGAGACTGAGATGGATGAGAAGTATTCAATGCCACTGTCTCCAAGTGGAGGAGCCAGCAGCAAGGGGTGATTATACTAGATGAACCAGGCACAGAATGCTGTGGCACTGCCAAAGAGGCAATGGCTTGCAAATAATTTTGGCCCAGAGTACAACCATATCAATGGATGCACAGATGCTTCTTTAGCTACCAGACATAAGCCTATGTATCAAAACATTCCACCATCTTGGCATCTTAAATTAAACAGGATTAAACAAAAAAAAAAAGGAAAAAGTATAGCAGCATTCAGGAAGAATAATTTCCATAGCGACAGAAACTTGCTTATCAAATAAATAGGCAACTTCTTCTTCTTCTTCTTTCGGCTGCTCCCATCAGGGGTCACCACAGCAGATCAACTGTTTCCATTTCTTCCTGTCCTCTGCATCTTGCTCTGTCACACCAACCACCTGCATGTCCTCTCTCACCACATGCATAAACCTTATCTTAGGCCTTCCTCTTTTCCTGTTACCTGGCAGCTTCATCCTTAGCATCTTTTTCCCAATATACTCTGCATCCCTCCTCAGCACATGTCCAAACCAATGTAATTTTGCCTCTCTGGCTTTGTCTCCAAACCTTCCAACCTGGGCTGACCCTCTAATATACTTATTCCTAATCCTGTCCATCCTCGTCACACCCAGTGCAAATCTTAACATCTTCAACTCTGCCACGTCAAGCTCTGACTCCTGCCTTTTTCTCAATGCCACTGTCTCCAACCCATATAACATAGCTGGTCTTACTACCCTCTTGTAGTCCTTTCCTTTCACTCTTACTGGTACTTGTCTGTCACAAATCACTCCTGAAACTCTTCTCCACCCACCCCATCCTGCCTGTACTCTCTTCTTCACCTCTCTTCCACACTCACCATTACTCTGAACTGTTGATCCCAGTTATTTAAACTCATCCACCTTCACCACCTCTACTCCCTGCATCTTCACCATTCCTCTATCCTCCCTCTCATTCACACACATATATTCTGTCTTAGTCCTGCTGACCTTCATTCCCCTTCTCTCTAGAGCATATCTCCACCTCTCCAGGGTCTCCTCCACCTGTTCCCTACTCTCACTACAGATCACAATGCCATCTGCAAACATCATAGTCCACAGGGACTCCTGTCTGATCTCATCTGTCAACCTGTCCATCACCATTACTAATAAGAAAGGGCTCAGAGCTGATCCTTGATGTAATCCCACCTCCACACATTTGTCACTCCCACCGCAGACCTCACCGCTGTCACACTACCCTCGTACATATCCTGTACCACTCTTACATACTTCTCTGACACTCCTGACTTCCTCATACAATACCACAACTCCTCTCTAGGCACCCTGTCATATGCTTTCTCTAAATCCACAAAGACACAATGCAACTCCTTCTGACCTTCTCTGCACATTCTCTCAAAGCAAACATTGCATCTGTAGTGCTCTTTCCTGGCATGAAACCATACTGCTGATCACTAATCATCACCTCCCTTCTTAACCTAGCTTCCACTACTCTTTCCCATAACTTCATGCTGTGACTGATCAATTTAATCCCTCTGTAGCTACTACAGCTCTGCACATCGCCCTTATTCTTAAAAATTGGTACCAAAACACTTTTTCTCCATTCCTCAGGCATCCTCTCACTTTCCAAGATGTCATTAAACAATCTAGTTAAAAACTCCACTGCCATTTCACCTAAACACCTCCATGCTTCTACAGGTATGTCATCTGGACCAACAGCCTTTCTGTTCTTCATCCTCTTCATAGCTATCCTTACTTCCTCCATGCTAATCCACTGCACTTCATGATTCACTATCTGCACACATCCAACCTTCTCTCCCTCTCATTCTCTTCATTCATCAGTCCCTCAAAGTACTCTTTCCATCTGCTCAATACACTCTCCTCACTTGTGAGTATGTATCCCTCATTATCCTTTATCACCCTTACCTGCTGCACATCTTTACTAGCTCGGTCCCTCTGTCTAGCCAATCAGTACAGGTCCTTTTCTCCCTCCTTGGTGTCCAACCTTTTATACAACTCTTCATATGCATTATCCTTAGCCATACACCTCATCTCATTATACTCTTGTCTACTTTCTTCATCTCTCTGACAATCCCACTTCTTCTTTGCCAACCTCTTTCTCTGTATACTCTCCTGTACTTCTTCATTCCACCACCAGGTCTCCTTGTCCTCCTTCCTCTTTCCAGATGTCACACCAAGCACCTTTCTAGTCATCTCTCTTACTAGCTCTGCTGTAGTTTCCCAGCTATTCAGTAACTCTTCACTGCCACCCAGTGCCTGTCTTAACTCTTCCCTGAACATCACCTCACAATTACCCTTTTTCAGTTTCCACCATTTGATCCTTGGTGCTGCACTCAAACTCATCCTCCTCCTCTTCTTGATCACCAATGTCATCCTACAAACCACCATCCTATGCTGCTTAACTACACTTTCCCCTGCCACCACTTTACAGTCTCCAATCTCCTTCAGACTGGCCCTTAGGCAACTAATAGTGCTAATTAGCTCAAGAAAAAACAGCTGTGAGACTAAGATAGCCTCCCAGGTCAAATAAAACTATAAGGACATTTAAAGCTATGTCAGAAAACCTCAAGGGCAGCAGACAGCAATGTCCTGAACTTGTGGTTAATGGTGCCATATTCACTGAGCCTGGCAATATAACAATCCCTTTAGCAAACAAATTCAGTTTCAGCTTTACTCCCCTCTCACCCTAACCATTTCCTCAAAACATACCTTCAGACATAACCCCCTCCAATTATAATTAGGGAGTATGTACTGGCTGCACTCACTTATGTCAAGAACACAGCCTCAATGGACCCTGACAGGATGCCTTCTAAATAGTTTAAGATATGACTTGGCATAGTCTTAAAACAGGCTTTGTGTCACGTGAATGAAAGACTGTAACAGTCATCCCCCTTCAAAAGGGAGGACCCTCGACAGCTCCTGGAAACTACAGACTCATTAGTCTGAATACTCTTATTTGCAAAGCCATGGAAATAATTGTCATGGAAATTATCAACAAGGATATAGGAGAAATCCAGACACTGGATCACTCCCAGTTTGGCTTTGTCAAAGGAAGGTCATTATGGCAATGTATAAGGGGAAAATGGTACATACTGCCTACCTAGATCTGGTGAAAGCGTTTGATACAATACCTTCACTTGGGCATTGTGAACAAACTTATGGTACATGGTATAAAGCTCCTTTTTAACATGCCTTTAGCTGACTGACTCACTGATAGGACCCAGGAGGTTAGAAATGGTGAACCCACCTCCACAAAGAGTTCAGTCACCAGTGGAAGCCCACAGGACTCTGTACTGGTCCTACTCTTCTTTCCAATCTGGTTCTCAGATGTCAAAGAAAATGCAAAAAGCTGGCCAAGTTTGCAGATGATTGCAAACTGAGACCCTTCGAGAAGGTGTAATGGAGACAAATGCTTTGTTCCAAAGGCATAGCTTAAAACTCAACACCAAGAAATCCATTAATGTACCTTTTAGGAAGTCTACCACCCGAGTAACTATGTCATCAATAAAACACCCATAAAAGTGGATAAACTAGTCAGGGATCATGGGAACCCATGTAGATAGTAACCTAGCCTTCGAATAGCATGTGTCCAAAGTAATAAGATAATCCATCTGTGTTGCTCAGCTTATAAGCAAGGGCATGCCATTTAGGTCCAGAGAGGTCACCTGACCACTGTACTCAGCCATCATCAGAACCATCAAAGAGTATAATGCTCCAGTCAGTATGTATCTGACCAGACACGCGCAGCAACTGGAATGTCCACAAGGGTTCCTTACAAAAGAATACAGGGAGTAAACACAATGTCATTCACTGATTGCCTCAAAGCCCTGTCTCTTTACTCAGTATCACACAGACTTCTAAGAGGTAATCGTTGCCTGGCATACAAGGCATCCCTGGACTCTGTTTTTTTTATGAGTCTTTTGCACATCCGCAAAACAAACAGCTAAATTAAATAACCTAAATCTTGCTTTTGACATAAACAGGACATGTTGGAGAGACAGATATGTTTCTTAGTGAATTCCCATTGTCTGGAACTGGGTTACCCCAACCATGTGAAGCTGAATTCCTCCCTATCCCTATTTAAGTTCAACTTGGACCAATGAATGGGTGAATGGAAATCACCCCTGATCTGGCTCCTATGTCTCTGATGGACAGAGGCTGCCAGTAAATCATCACCTATATAAATCAAATTTGTGAGTCACATTTGGGTTGCATAGCTAGGCTTATAAGGGCCCTATCATTCATTAGCCTAGTAGTCCACCTCTACAAAGAAGCTGGTCAGTAATACAGTCCCTCAGGGCACGTGCTGAGCATGTACTTCTCTGAAGTCAAGGCCAATATTAAAGGAGTCTGGTTGACTAAAGTTTGCAGATGACTGGAAATGGGGAGCAGTCATGGAATTCCTCCAAGACATTAATATCCTCCAGGAAGGGCTCATACAGACAAATAGCTTTTGCCACAGACAGTCTAAATTCCATGTCAAGAAATGAATTATAGCACACCTTTGGGAAAAAGAGTGCCCCAGGAAATTAGATAATTGATAAAGCACCCCTAAGACTAGAACCAGTAGTCAGTGATTTGTGGACATATGTATACAGAGTTAACCTGGCTTTTGAGCCGTGTGTCTAAGGAAATAAGGAAATTACTCTATGTCGCTAAACTTATAAGCCCAAGCAGGTCATTGTTTCACTGTACTTAGCCCTCCTCATACACCATCACCGAGTATAATGGTCCCCTTCAATATATACCTGACCAGGCACATGCAAAAACTAGAACATCCACATTGGTTCCTCACAAAAAGAATACAGGGCATTAAATACATGTGTTGTGTGGATCTCTTCAAAGCCCTATCCCTATACTCTGTCTCCTGATCTATGCTGACATAAAAGGCAACCTAGGATGACACTTTGATGCACCTCTTACATATCAAGAAATAAAGATAGCATTAGAGCACCTGATCCAAGGACTTTAACCTTGCTTGAAACAAATATGTGTCTTAGAATTCCCTTTCTCTGGAAGAAGTTTCCCATGCATTTTTGGATCAGAGTCTTTCACTGACCATATTCAAGCATAACCTGGACCACTGGATGGGAAATCAGAAATTCGTCCCTGGTCTGTCACCTTTCTCTAATGGATCGAGGCGATGGGTAAATGTTTGACTATGCATGCCCTAGTTTAAGCATGCTCATACAAATAACTTCTAGGGCATCCAATTTGTCAGATACATTTTGGATATATGGCTAGTCTTAAAAATGACCTTGTGGACATTAGCCTAGTGTATATACCAATGAACCTATAAATAATCATATAAAATACCACTTCATAAAGGTGGTGAATTAGACTTTTTGAACTATAGACTTATTGCCACCATATCCTGTCAGTCAAAATTAGTATAAAAATGCATCCATTCGTAACTTAAACAGTAAATTAACTCTAACAGCTTTTTTTCCAAAGCCCAGTATGGTTTCAGACTTCACCATAGTACTATGTCTGTGCTGCTCAACTTAACCAAGATCATAAACCAACATAGAAATGACAGCAATCTTGGTATATTCACTTTCTTATATTTATCAGAAACATTTGACACCTTATCCCATCATCTTTGTATCTAATGTATTTCCCTCAGGCTAACCCAGTCCCCACTATCACTGTTCTTTAGCTATCAGACTGACAGACAGTAAGCAATCTAATAGAAATGAAATCTCTCCTCCTTCCTGCTATTCACTATCAGAGTCCCACAAGGATCAATATCATGACCCCTCTTATTCAACATTTTTATAACCTAACTGCATACTGACATCAAATAGCCAATAGCATTACCTATGCTGTCTCAGTCTTTATAGCTAGGTCAATTCAAGAATCCCAGATTCCCTCTCTGTGGAAAAAAAGTCACTCAGTATCCCTCTGCACAAAGGAGGGAATTCAACACACATTACTATCTTCAGACCTATATCTATCTTATCCCCATGCCTAAAACACTGAAAAATCTGTTCAACAACAATTGCTAAAAATTATCTGGAAGAAGAACTCCTATCCCAAGCACAAATGGTTTCCATCATTCCCTTAGTACTAACATTGCACTTCCAAATTCTATAGATACTGTCAATCAAGCTATGGTAAGTTAGTCTTCTCTTTACTTTGAGACCTGTGTAAAACCTTCAACACAGTTTTTCACAGCAAACTTCTACTTCAACTGTCCACATTAAGCCTCTCTCAGACCATCCTTCTGTGGTTCAAAAGCTACATCTCCAATAGGTATCAGTCAGTACAATGGCACTCCGCCCTCTCTCCATACCATCCAGTCACCACTGGTGTATCACAAGGCTATATTCTCAGTTCCTTCCTCTTGAACATTGTCACCAGCACTCTGCACATACATATAACAGGAATCTCTAGCAAAGTATGCACATGATTCCACAAACATTGCCACATCTGACAACATGGTGCACCTCCAAAAAAATATTTAGGAAGCTTGAACACCCACTGAAGAATGGCTTACAACTCATGCTCTACCCTAAAAAAGATACTTTTTCCCTAAATCTCTCTCACATGAATAAAGAAAATTTAAAGTCATCCCTCTTGATAATATGACTATTGAAGACAGTTCTTATAGCAAATTATTAGGTTGATAGTGGACGATAGTCTGACATTCAACCTGCATATACCAAATTGCATAAGAAAAACTCCTCAAAAACGTACTTATCTCTTCCACACACATATTTATGGTGCTCCCATCCTTACTAACCTGAAGGCATCACAAAAATCTGAACTTGAAGAATGCTCAGTTGTTAAACTTGTAGCAAATACCCCTTTCAGAAGCCACCACTGTATATCATCAAAAAACCTCAACTGGTTAGAACTACCCCCACAACTAACATGTACACAGCTTTTTATCCCCTATAAAAATATCCAGAATCCATCTGCTTGCCCAACACTAAATAACATTCTACACAACTATATCCCCATTTGGTCCATTAAAACAGCAGAGTCATGACATACTGTTGGCAAATGGATGTCATCATGTGCGAGACAAAAAAAAATGTTCGTGGTCCTTGAGCAAGCAGCGCATTACTTGTGTGTGAATTTTTAAAGTTTTGTTAGGGAAATCCAGATTTAGATTTGATTAGGGCAAGCACAGTCATTACGATCATAATGCATAAGCAAACAATAATGGCCAACAGAGTGTATGTTACCAAAGACTGTTATGAGGCCCAATGCCAGAGGCGAAGGGTGTCTATACCCCTGAAATGGTCATTATTTACATAGTAACACATACCATGGAGGGCATTATAGCATTTAGAGAATGGGCTGTGTGTAAAATTTTACTTTATTTTTTTATTACTGTACTTTTTTTAATATATATTTTTGATGTAAAGTAGTTCCTCTGCCTAATGTTTCAAACTTAATATCATCTATGGGAGATGGGGGGGGGCACAGGCTTGCACAAACAGGGGCAATCAACTGACACTGGGAACTTCAGACCCATAAGTCTAACCTGCCTCATCTGCAAGGCCATGGAAAGAATTTATCATGGACCTTATCAAGAAGGACATAGACAACCTCCAAATGCTGGACCCAACCCAATGTGGCTTTGTTAATGGTAGATCATGCTTATTAAACCTGGTAACTTCTTTGAGACTGTCCCAAAAGCCATGGATGAAGGTAAGACAGTGCACACAGCCTATTTTGACATTGCCAAGGTTTTTGATACAATTTCCCACTCTAGCATCATTGAGAAAATCTCCCAGATAGGGATTAACCCTTATGTTAATAGATAGGTAACCAAAAGGCTTACCAATAGAACACACTCAGTCAAAATAAGTGACTCCACCTCCACCAGTAGACCCGTCACCAGTGGAGTACTACAGGGATCTGTGCTGGGCCCCTTACTGCTTGGCATCTATTTCTCAGAAGTCCAGGCCAAAGTTGACAGTTTTTGGCTAACCAAGTTCACTGATAATTGCAAACTGGGAGCAATCATTGAGTCCCCAATGATGTCAACATATTACAAGAAGGGGAAAGAAAGTCCAGTTTGTTTTGTTTGACACATACAACTGATAGTAAAATGATTAAAAATGTAATTGATAAGAACTTGGCATATCTTAGAAACCGATGACCATATAAAAAGGAATTGCAGGTAATAGACCAATATTTACTTATAAGAATAAGAAATCCCTTAAACAGATAATATGTTATTCAGATAAATGGAATTTTAGACAACTTGTACAACAAGGAACTAGTATTTGTAATAAATGTGCTTTCTATAAATATATAGAAAGCAGTAACAATTTTCTTCATCCAGTGACACAGAAGCTATACACATTTTATGTGATGGCAAACTGTGAAAGTAAAAATATCATTTATTTAGCTCAATGTGTGAGCTGCTGTGAAATTGCATGTTAGTAAAACCAACAGGCATTTAAGAGAACTTATACATGACCACTATTATTGTTTTAGAAAGCAGTCTGAACATAATGCCATAGCTAAACATATGCTCTGTCATGGTGACAATCATTATTTTAATTTTTTAGTGATTGACACATTTGAAGTAGGGGTGAGAAAAGGGGACATAGTTAATAAAAATTAAGAGAAGGAATTGAGATGGATTTTACTTTTAGCAGCTCATAAGTCACCAGGACTTAATGACTATGTTTCCCTTAAACCAGTTCTCAGAGACAAGAAACTTAGAAAATAGGTTTGATCAAATTATACATTCACTTTTTTATTTTTTATTATCCTATTTTTTTTAATTTTTTTATATATGCAACTTAGCAGTGTAGTATAGGTGCATATATTGATAGCCTTTATGTATTTTTTGTAATTTTTATATATACATATTCTTTATTATTACTGCGGTGGTGGTGCTGCGGTAGCATTGTCGCCTCACAGTAAGACGTTGTCCTGTTCAATTCTCAGCTAGAGCGTCTTCTGTGTGGAGACATGCGTGAATGCGTGTACCTTCGTTGAAGGTTGTGCATCAGGGCCGGCAACTCGGCACATAAAAATCTACTGCTAATCATTAGCGGATTGGAGTTCCGCTGTGGCGACCCCTAACCGGGAAATGCCGAAAGACACAACAACATATTCTTTATTACTGAGAAGGTGTTTATATGCGCTTTCTTGTTCTGTCTTTTTAAGGCTCTAGTTCATCATTAGTTAATTAGTTCAATTAACTTTTTCTAAGGTGATTGGATGTTTGTCCTTGACCATGAATATTTAATTATATGTGATGTTTGAAAAAAATGTATATGGTCTGAAAAAGCGATCCGGAGGGATTGCGAAAGCACTTACCTATTCATGTTAAGTAAAGTGTGTGATTTTACTGCTATCTTTTTACTTCAGTTCCTACCTACATGGTTCGGTGCTTGGAGCAGTTGGCTATATTACAAGAAGGAATACCACAAACAAATGATTGGTGCCAAAATCATGGTCTAAAACTAAATGCAAAAAAATGCTTTATTATTCTCTTTGGCAAAACAGAATTCCCTACAAAATACAATGTTGACAGCACCCCCATGAGTTGCAACCCAGTGGTGCGAGACTTGGGAACACAGGTTAATAGCAATCTGAACTTTGGATACCAAGTTTCCACAGTGGTAAGGAAAGCCTTCTACATAGCACACCTCATAAGCAAGGGCAGAGCATCCAAGTCAAGGGATGTTATAACTCCACTGTACTCGAACCTCATCAGTAATAGAGTATAATGCACCCTTTTGCATGCACCTCACCAGACACCTGCAGCAGCTGGAGAGACCACAGAGGTTTTTCACTAAAAAAATACAGGTACTCCAAACCATGACCTACATGGACAGGCTAAAAGTCCTGTCACTTTACTCTGTATCTTACAGGCTGCTGAGAGATGATTTGTGCCTGGCCTATAGGCAATCTCCAACCCTACCCTAATGGAAATGCTGCACATCCACATGTCAAATAGCACAACAGTCACTTGCTTTAGGGATCACAAGCTAGGTTTTGACATTAACATATCATGCTGGAGAGACAGATATGACTCCCAGAGACTGTCCCTTCTATAGAATTGACATGTTGAAATTTGAAATTTGTTTGAAATGAAATTTGAATGAAAATGAAAATTTCAAAAAATAAAATTTGTTTTTTCAAGTAAAACAAAGCTCCTCACTGACCCTATTCAAGCACAACCTAGATAATTGGATGGGAGACTGTAAATTCACCCCTGGGGTGGAGCCCATGCCCCTCATGGACAAGGATAGCTGGTGTTGATCACAGACCCACACTGTTCATAAAGTCATTCTGCAAACTACCCAAAAAAGAACAAATGGGGATACTTGGGAGTAACATGGCTAGGCTTGTAAAGGCTCTAGGGCCACTAGCTTAGTAACCTCTGATGAACTATTGAACCTATGATGTAACATATGTAAATTGTGTTGGAGGTAGTATTTTTACGTCTAGAATATAAATTTTCAAAAAATATTCGGTTATTTAGTTCATTTTTTTTTTTGGGGGGGGGGGGCCCTTACTCCTAAAATGTGTGGTTTGTTCCAGTCATTGGGGGAGTGAAGTCAATAAATAAGGACATGCAATGGAGTTTCAGACTTTATTTCCTTCAGAAAATGCATGCTAAAAGAAATCCTGTTATTCAAGAAACTTTGTAAGTTTATAAGAGCAATATTTAAAAGTTTTTCAGCTTATGTGCCCTCTTTATTTTAGACTTATACAGATTTCTTGTGCTAAAAGTTCAAGAGGTACATCTTAGCTTTTGCCACTGCTAGATCGATCTTACCCTCCGCCAAAAAAAAAAAACAAACACATTTGTGGTTCACAAAATGCATGCTAATACAAATCCAGTTATTCAAGCAACTTTGCTATAATACTGTCCCCAGGATTCACTAATCTTCCGTGTAAGACTAGATAGGCTTACATGGAAGCACCAGTCTAAGAGTATGACGGCAGCACGCCATGCATATTAATGAGGGGGTGCTGCCTCAACTCTAAAGCTTACACGGAGCGTGGATGAGTGTAGGGGGTGTGTCGGACTGCCGAGCAGTCCAAAAATCCACGCCCCTGCAATGACGAAACTCAAGAAATGTTGCGTTACATGAGCGAGTCTGCTCACATGTGTACATTGTAACACTACACTCCTCCATATGTTAAACCACGTACAAATTTAAAAATTAAAAGAAATGTTTTTTTTTGTTTTATTTCCGATATAGCTGCCTGTATTTGCGCGTGTTTGCACGGGTTTGCCCATTGCTTAGCTACAGTTAGCAGCTTAGACACCAAAGAGGATAATAAGAAAAATATATGCAAATTAAGCAAAATAGTGATAGTGTAGTGGTTAGAGCCTTTACAGAAAGAGGAGACATTCCTGGTTCAAGTCCCACTACTGCATATTCCATTTTCTGTTGGAAATCTGTATACAAAAATATTTCCTAACATTTTTTATGTATAAGTTTTGTAAAAAGCATTGAAATGTTAAATGTAGTAGTGAACGAATTATATACATATGAAGGTGAAATGGTTATGCATTCTGAGGCATGAGTACCTTATTTTAAGCAATATATACCTTATTTTAAGCAATATAAAGTACTGCTAAGCACATTTTACTTGTATTGAGCATATTTAAATTAAATTGCTTGTAGCTGCGCACTGCATTAACTAGCACAATGTCTTTGCACATAGCTGCGCACCGTGCCAACCAGTGCAACCACAACTTATTTGCACATAGCTGCGCACCACGCTAACCAGCGCAACGTCGAGCAACGTTGGGCAAAGTTGAGCAAAGTCGGCTAAACATGGCCACACCTCCTTTACTGTACCTTAACCAGTCAGGTCTGCCCAGTAGGAAAATAAAAAGCACTGACAGGGCTCAAACTCAAGATACTGTGCACTATAGTCATAGTATGTAACCACTAAGCCATGACAGCATTTCATAACCATGCACTTTCAACAGACGCATATCTATCAAAGGAATTTTAAACATTGCCAACATCAGCTAAGCAGGTGTGCCTACAGCTGAGTTTTTTCAAAACTGGCCAGTCACAAATAAGTGCAGGAAATGAGGCATATTTAAGCTCCACAGGCAGGAATACTCGCTATAACTGGTTGTAGCTCCCTTCTGCAGTCAGCATGGCTGGTGTTGGAGAAGGCACTCGATTTAGAGTGCAATGCTGGGGCATTGAGGAGTCCAAAGTAATGGTTTGGCTCCTTGTCCACAATCATGAGGAGAGACTCCTGCGGGGCCAGTACCAGGGTACCCAATATAAAACGGAGGCTTGGAACAGTCTTGCTCATGATTTCACCAGTGCCACTGGTGTTCCTCGGACTGGTGAGCAGGTCAGGCACCATTATTCTGACCTGAAGCAACGTAAAGAGGATCAACTGGACCAGTGGATCCAGGAATCCCATGCGATGCCTAATGCCCCAGTACTGAGTAAGTAGCCAGATTAACCTGTACTCTTAAGTAGTTAAGAATTGCTATGCTTGTCTATACTATGGATAGGTATGTCTCAATATCACTGCATTTACTTTAAAGCTGCAGGTGTCCGGTCTATGAATCAGCAAGCCCATGAAGATAGGCTGCAAAGGCTGCGTCATTAGGCAGGTTTGTAATTATTCTACATGGACTGTTATATAAAATAAATAGAGAGCCTTCAAAAAGTGTTTAACCCAATAAATAAAGGTGTAATAATCCTTTAATAAATGTATAATTCCTGGAGTGCATCTGTGTCATTTTCTTTGATATGTTGTTGTACTGTTGCATTCTACAAATAGTAGTGTTGTATTAAGCAGTGTTAACCCACACTTGGGTAGGCCCATATAACGTGGATGAAGGGAGTGCCAGTAGCTTTTATGCATATTTACAGCCGTAAACTGTTGGTTCATGCCCAGCATGTACAGGTTAATCTGGCACATGAGTAGTTTGGTATTGTGTTCCCCAGAAATGTCAGTGTGCTGCCAGAAATGTAGGGAGCTGTTAACACATAACTGATACTTTCATAGGTTCATAGGTTCATAGGTTCATACTAGGCTATCTGCCCGAGGGCATTTACAAGCCTAGCCCATCGTTTTGTGGCTTACGCCACCCCTTTAGTATGGGGAACTATACCCATTATTTTGCTGTGCCTCTGTCGAGCAGTGACACTGAGGTAATCCCTGGGGTATATCTGCGATCTCCCATCCATTGGTCAAGATTTCTCTTGAACAAGGCCAGCGAGGTGCTCTGCCTCACATGTACCGGGATTTTGTTCCACAGCATAGGGAGTCTTTGGGTGATGAATCTATCCCTCCAGCACGTCCTATTAATAGCCGTGTCAAGGTTTAAGTCTCCCGCCTTTGTGGCTCTGATGGATCTAGATTTTTTGAGGTGAAGCATATTCATCAAATCTGGGTTTGACATGGCCTTGTATGTTAGGCAAAGGTCACCTCTGAGCAAGCGTGGCGACTGAATAGAGCTGGAGTTCTTTCAGTCGGGCAGCATAGGACAGATTTTTGAGACCCTTTATCCTTTTGGTGAGGAACTTTTGTGGCCTCTCCAGCTGCTGCAAGTGTCGGGTCAGATACATTCCGAATGTGGCATTGTACTCAATCATTGGTCTGATGAGTGATGAGTAAAGGGAGACTATGACCTCCCTTGATCTAGATGAGAATCCCTTCATGATAAGGTGGGCAATGTAGAAGGTCTTCCTAACTACTTTAGCTACATGGGTGTCGAATGACAGACTACTATCAACCTGGGTCCCCAGGTCCCTGATAACTTCTTCTGTGCTCAGTGGATTGCCACCTATTTGGTAGCTAGGGGTAACCTTGTTTTTCCAGAAGGGTATGACTATGCATTTTTTGGCATTTAACTTTAGGCCGTGGCTCTGGCACCAGTTATCCGTTTCTGTGAGACCCTTCTGAAGGATATCTGTGTCAGATGTGTTTTCTACTATGGCCCAGTTTGCAGTCATCTGCAAACTTTGTCAGCCATAACCCTCCTGTGTTTGCTTGTACTTGAAAAGTAGATGCCAAACAAGAGTGGGCCCAGGACTGAGCCCTGTGGGACACCACTTGTGACAGGCTTTGAGTCTGACATGGCGCCAGCAGCTCTGACCCTGTGGGTTCTGTCACTCAGCCAGTTTGCAACCCATCTTGTGATGTATGGGTTGACATTTAAGCTGATGAGTTTTTCAATGATACCCGAATGGGGTATTGTATCGAAGGCCTTAGCCAGATCGAGGTAGGCTGTATGGACTGCCTTTCCTCATCAATGGCTTTGGTGACTGTTTCAAAAAGTCAACCAAGTTTAAAAGGCATGATCTGCCTTTGACAAAGCCAAACTGGGTTGGATCCAAAGTCTGCAAATTCCTATGTCTTTATTTATGAGGTCCATTATGATCCTCTCCATGGCTTTGCAGATAAGGCTTGTCAAGCTAATGGGCCGGTAATTTCCAGGGTCGGTGGAGGCACCGCCTTTGTGAAGTGGTACCACAGTTGCAGTGCGCCACTCCTGGGTACGTATCCAGAGGTAAGACTTTGATAAAACAGCTGTCCTAGCTGTGGGTTTAATTCCTCATTGAGTTCATGGAGCACACAGCCGGGGACACCATCAGGTCCCATGGATGCTGTGTTTTTTGCTTTGGAGAGAGCAGTTCTCACTTGGGCGCTGGAGATGTTTGGGGGCTGCAATCGTTTGGTATAGATATCTCTCCTTTGGGGAGGGGAGAAGTTTGCACTGAACCTGTCAGCCAGTATGTTGGCAATGTCTGTAGGATCAGTAATCTTCACATCATTTTGAACTAGCTCTGAGCATATCTGGGAGTTTCCTCCCAGGTTTCTAACATAGCTAAAGAAGGCCTTATGATTGTCTTTTGAGTCTTTAGCTATTTTTCTCTCGAAATTTGCTTTGGATGATTTTATGAGAGCTCTTAGTTTTTTACTTATAGTGATCAAGGGTGTCTTACCTTTTAAGGATTTTGCTCTATCTTGTAGTAGCTTCCTCCTTTTGTTGTAGAGTTTGTTTATGGCTGGGGTCCACCAGACTGGACGCTTGCCTTTGGTACAAAGAGTCTTTGTTTTGCTTGGGATTGCCTTATCCATGCAGTCCTGCAGGTGCTGGTAGAAGGCATTTGTAAGTGATTCAGCGGCTTGAGTACTGTTTTCCGCACTCGGGGCCTGAAAGGAGACCACACTAGTCTTTAGAAGTGTGAAGTCGGCTTTTGAGAAGTTCTTTACTGTGGTCTTTTTTATTTCAGGTGGGGGTGGGATGAGGACCTCCAGCGAGATTAGTTTGTGGTGTGATCTCACCAGTGAGGGGTACACCTCCGGTGTTGAACATTGTGCTCCCATGTTCGTGATGATGAGATCAAGTATGTTATCTCCTCTTGTGGGGATGGTGACTAGTTGTTCCATGGCATTTGAGTTTATGAATTCCAGGAACTTTTGGGCTAGGGTGTTTGGGCTTGAGTAGTGTTCCCAGTCTATATTAGGGTAATTGAAGTCACCTAGTATGATGGTGTTTGGTGATACATTTATCCCTCTAGTGTTTTCAGGAAGGCCATGTGAGGTTCCTGAGTTTGTGAGTGTGGCCTGTAACATGCTACAATTTGCAGAGCAGTCTTGCCTATGGTTAATTGCACCTGGATGGTCTCCGATGCATCGTGCGTTGCCACCAGTCTTGAGGTGTGGGTGTCCTTGATGAATATGGATACCCCCTCCTTTCTTGGTATTGTCCAGATTTTGGGGCCGAACGCATGATATGAGGTAAAACCTGATAGCTGGGGTGCTCTCAGGAGCCTTGAACCAGGTTTCTGTCACAGCACAGACATCGATGTTCTCCATACTGAGAAGGGCCTCGAGTGCATTTTGAGATTTAGACTTCTGGCATTGAGCAGCATTACCCTTAGTTTTTCCTTTTTGTGTTCTAGGGTGGTAGGTTTAGAATTTGAGCCTTGCCTAAAAGGCACTATGGGGTGGCAAGAGCCTTTGCCAATATCCGGAATCCCAGGGTGACAGGTGCAAGCCGTCCCTTGAAGCAGCGTGGCTTGTCCAGCATGTCATCCCTGGCAGACAGACACTGGATCCCCTTTGAATGACACCAGTGTTTAAGCCAATTGTTAAAGCTGATCATCTTATCTCTGTATTGTGGCATCATTCTTGGTGAAGGTAGGATACTGCTCAAGGTCAGGGTCATACCTGTCTGGGCTACATAATCAGAGAGCTCCTCAATGTCTCTTTTCATGTAGTCCAAGGAGGTACGTCTCAGGTCGTTTACACCAGCGTGGACAATGACTGAATCATATTTGTACCTGCTGTTGAGAGACCTGAGTGCTTGCGTTATGTGGCGGATTCTAGCCGACAGGCAGCTTACTGTGACCTTCTCCTTACTCATTCTGGTGAGCTGGACGTCAGTGTGTCTGACTATGGAGTCACCAATGACTAGTGTGTCTGGCATTGTGTTTGGCCTTAAGGGCTGTGACTGTTTGACACTCTGACTGTGAGGTCTATGTGTTGCAGGTGTTGTGTTCTGAGGTGGTGGTTGTTTGGGTGTCTGCTTTGGTGGCCTCTGCTGTTTTGGTAGATTTTGATCAGAGCCTCAGTATGTCTTTGTGTGTTTATGTGTATGATTTGAGGTTGTAATGGTAATATGTGAGACTGGGTCTATAGTGTGTGTGGTAACCTTCTCCTCCTGACTGGTCTTGCCAGTCCTATGTTGAGAGAGCTCAGCCTCCAGTTTGGCCGTATAGTTGCATCTCTCGCATGTATTTGTGTTTTGTGGGAGGAGGAGAGGGTTGTCTGTGTACATGAGGCAATTGTAACATTGCCTCAATATTCCCAGGTTCACCAGCTGAGCAGGAGAGGACACTAGCAACTGATCCCTCGACATGCTAGAAGGAATAGACAAAAAACTTTTAAAAAGATTCCGGGGACGTGGGTGACCGAGAAATGGGGGTTGCCTTTTGGGGTACTATCTATGACAAGAGTGCCGTATCAAGGTAATAAGTACTGTAGGAGCAAGTGCTACGTTTAACAGATAGAGAATAGTCTACTTGGAGTCAAGTAGAGATGATCTTTTAATTATAGGATACGCTGATTAGATCAGTAGTATAGTTCGAGGAAGGTAGTTTTAAGGGAAAATTTGAAGAGTGGACTTTAGGTAGCCGAATAGTTTAAACCTGCTTAACCGCTGCCCTAGTGTGCAACAGTAGCAACTCCGCTAAATCGGGCTAAATCGGCTAAATCGCTAAAGCGTGCTTTATAGCAGGGGGCTGGAAAAGACAGGAAATGACCCAAATTGGCCAACAAACCACAAGTCACTGCCCTAAACCACTCCTCTGAGGACAAATGAAGGAGTTATGGAAATGACCCCTAGTGGCCAATAAAACTACAGTTTCAAGTCAGTAACCACCTCTCCGGGGGGGCAGGGAAGCTGCTCAATGTTAGTCACTGCCACTGATAAACACAGAGACCCTCCTTCAGCCCAAGCAAAATGGCCTCACAGAAACTTTCAAACAGTTCAGGAACAGCAAGCCTGTAACTGAACTTTTTTAACTCTCAGAAAAGTGGGAAAAAAGCAAGATTTTTTTTTTTTGTTTTTGTTTTTTACAGAGATAGCAGAGGTTCACAAGTAATATCAAGTTATAACAGTGCAGTAAATGACCCCACACAAGAGTGCTAGGTCAAGGACAGAAAATATGCAAGTTTTAAGAAAAACGATTTAAAATTAAGTGCAAACAGGAAATTCAGCAAACAGCTTTTGGTTGTGCTCTAAATACAGCTACTAATACAGAAATCAAGTTTAACAAGCCAGAAAATGCTCAAGCTAGGCAGCTATGCAGAAAAACTTAGCAAATAAACAGAGAAAAATACTTAAAATCTCAAAAGTGGCTCCCTTCTTCTCTCAGCGTTTTTTCCTCTTGGAGGGTGCTTCACCAACAGCCAACAAGCCTGAAAAGACGCTCAAACCACGAGGCAACTAGGTTTTAAGAGAGGAAGATGAAGGAGTTATGGAAATGACCCCTAGTGGCCAATAAAACTACAGTTTCAAGTCAGTAACCACCTCTCCGGGGCAGGGAAGCTGCTCAATGTTAGTCACTGCCACTGATAAACACAGAGACCCTCCTTCAGCCCAAGCAAAAATGGTCTCACAGAAACTTTCAAACAGTTCAGGAACAGCAAGCCTGCAACTGAACTTTTTTAACTCTCAGAAAAGTGGGAAAAAGCAAGATTTTTTTTTTTTGTTTTTGTTTTTTACAGAGATAGCAGAGGTTCACAAGTAATATCAAGTTATAACAGTGCAGTAAATGACCCCACACAAGAGTGCTAGGTCAAGGACAGAAAATATGCAAGTTTTAAGAAAAACGATTTAAAATTAAGTGCAAACAGGAAATTCAGCAAACAGCTCTTGGTTGTGCTCTAAATACAGCTACTAATACAGAAATCAAGTTTAACAAGCCAGAAAATGCTCAAGCTAGGCAGCTATGCAGAAAAACTTAGCAAATAAACAGAGAAAAATACTTAAAATCTCAAAAGTGGCTCCCTTCTTCTCTCAGCGTTTTTCCTCTTGGAGGGTGCTTCACCAACAGCCAACAAGCCTGAAAAGACGCTCAAACCACGAGGCAACTAGGTTTTAAGAGAGGAAGATGAAGGAGTTATGGAAATGACCCCTAGTGGCCAATAAAACTACAGTTTCAAGTCAGTAACCACCTCTCCGGGGGGCAGGGAAGCTGCTCAATGTTAGTCACTGCCACTGATAAACACAGAGACCCTCCTTCAGCCCAAGCAAAAATGGCCTCACAGAAACTTTCAAACAGTTCAGGAACAGCAAGCCTGTAACTGAACTTTTTTAACTCTCAGAAATTATATCCTAATTATATGAAAGTAAAGCTGTCAGTGTACCATTTTAGCAGTAGTGTGTGTGAGCAACTCTCAAAATATGTAGCAGTAACATTTGCATCTTGGACAGTTTGTATGTAAGATACAGCTCATGTATATAATCTAGCAAAATCCAATTGCACAATATAAGGAGATTGGGTAGTGTAATAATACATGTAAGGGACATATAACTGCAGTTAATAGGAATGTAGTGAAAACTAGAAGGATATATAAGTTATTAATTGAGCTATCTTTTTCCACCCTACTGTATGTACATAAAAATTACAATTCCACACCTCAGTTGGTATGTCTAATCTCAAAACATTTGTTGGGACATATGTCCTATTGGTTTATAAATATTTGCATTTATTTCTATGCATGTGCCCTGTTAAAATACCACAATATTGGTGGCCTGTTGCCATCAATTCAACCTGCATGCTGTTGTAATGTCCACTATTGTTCTATATATGCATGTGTTATGCTTGCTTTTCGACTGTTGAAAATCTGGTGTGTTGGGTTAATGGGAATACTTCTGCATGCTGTTATAACTAATTGGGAATGCTGTTGACTGTTACTAACCCATATCTTTATTAAACCCTCCAAAACGTAGTTCATATGGGAAGGCCGGTCCCAGCGGACCCACCTGTCCCACCTCAGCTGGCCATGGCACCTGGCACCAGTAGGTCCAGTGCCCAGCCTGGGACCTCCTCCTCCGTTGGCCCTGTGCCACCTTCAGGTCGAAGCGCTGCAGGGGATGGGGCTTGGCCCCCCTGTACAAGCGTGGGTGGAGGAGGGCCACCTATCACCCTTCGAATGGGCCAGGCTGTGGTGTGTAGAGAGATTGAACGTTCTGTTGCAGAACCTCTATGTCAGCTTGAGGCACGAGTGGCACAACTCCCGGGTCAGCCTGCCCCTCCTACACAGCCCCAGCACAGCCACCCTCTGGGCTCTGAAGGTGCAGTGGTGACTGCCCATGGGTGGGGACCTCAGTCCCACTGTTTCCATCTGGAGGCTCATGGGCTTGCGATTTCCAAACATCCTTCCCTGTCAAAGGTGTTCACCCACCACATGTCTCATATACCACCCCTGTATGCGTCTTATTTGTCTTGTCTGTTTACCTCCCCAACCTACCTCCCCAAATATACCTACTTCCCCTACCCCACATTCCACTCTCACCTGAAAAAAAAGGGCAATCTACTCCCAAAAAAAAAAATTACACCCCATACATAGCTGCCCATTTTGCACATATGTCCACTGGATACATAAAATGTTATTTAATTGTCATTACAACATACTTTGTTATGTTTGCCCCTCTCTCAGGGGTTGAAGGTTTCATATCTACCTCCAAATTTATTTCATATGCACAGCTGTTGCTGTTAAAGAAATGGGCAGCTAAGGACCTTCCCTACACCCATCCTGCACATCCCGAGCTATTATCCATACTGTCTTTCCCTCTTTGTGCCCCTTTTTCACCACTTTCCTATCTCCCCATTTTTCTTTTCTTTCAAAGAAATGAGCACGGGGGTTAGCGGGAGTAAGCACTATTAAGCAGTAGTTAGTGGGTTTGCGCGAGTTTGCACTTGTTTGCGCTTAGCTAAGCATTGCTAAGCATCACGCAAACCCCCTTACAACTGCTTAAAAGTGCCTTAGTCACTCTGTATGTGAGGGCTCTTGTTCTGCTCAGGAACAAAATAAAACACCTCTGTCAGTCTCGAACCCCGGACCTTGTACACTCTACCCAACATGAAGTACCACTAAGCCATGGTAGATATATGTCAAGTTGGTGCTTAAATAAATATAGCATGCATCAGAATGAGTGAATGTAAAGGAAAAATAGGAATACCATACCACACAACTTGTTCTGTGGATGTTTACCAACAGTTGTTGTGGGATTACATTACATCATTGTGATAAGAGAAGCAGCCATTCAAGCAGGTAATAATGTTACACCATCACTTTACAACCCCACACAGTATCACAGCAGGACAAACACTGGCATATCTGTTTAGGGCAGAGGCCATACCTCCCAACTATCCTTAATTTTCAGGGATGTCCCTGATTTTGAAACAAATTTTAGCTCTGTCCCTCTGAATCCCTCCGAAAACTACTGACTTTGGCCAGAAAGGTGGTGAATTACACTTAATGAATAATGACAATAATTAAGAGTTAGACATTTCTTTTACTTCAGAAAAGGTGTATTAATTCATATGCTCTGATTCTCTCAATGTCTCAACTTAATGGCACTAATATTTTAAAGGTGTCCCTGACTGTCCCTGACTTTTTCTTTACTTTTCCCTGAGTCTGTTCAAATATGTACCTGAGTGGTTGAGAGGTCTGGCAGTGGCAGAAACACAGAGGCATATCAGCCTTTCTGCTGTTATACACTGTGCAAATAGCTTTGGAAGGAGTTTCGGAAGCATACCCTTATGTAGGACTACAACACTGAAATACAAATGGATGTAGCCATGTACTGGTAGCAACCAACTGTAAGAATGCCATTGCTCTATTGCTGAAAAGACCTGTGTGGTGCACAGACAAAGAATAACAGGATATTCTCTGGCTATCATGTGGATAGGTCTACAGTTGGGAGTTATGCATATAGACTACTTGCCTTGATAAACTAACATGTACACAGCAACCCTGTAAGTCCAGCAAGATAGAATCCACAAAATACTACTTACGTTCTCTGTACTTCTGCAACCCTACCCAAATGTAGAATAATCCTGTGTGTGCAGGGTCTATCAAGGATGTAGGTAAGCATACTCACAGTACTGTAATGTGCCCAGTTTTTCTAAGCAGCTTGTGCTAATGTCAACACTAAAAAAGCACAAACTGTTTAGAACTGAGTAAATGAATATTCACAGTATAGCAGTTCACAAACAATTCTTGTGCCAAAGGAATACATCTCAATAACTAGCTTTGTATGGCAGTTAATTGTAAAAATTGAAAAGAAAGTACATCTTTCCATGTATCTTGGGGTAGCATTATGAGGGGTGAGTACATTTCTACACTGACAAGTGGGTACTGGAAGCAGCAACATTAGGTCTGAGTACAAAATGTAAATCTCTGGCTACACCCCTGGCTTCTGATATAGGAACTATACCAACCTTCTGTCTTAAACAATGATGTCCACAGCAAACAAGGATGATCTCCATCTTGGAAAGCTGAAAGGGCCATGCCTACATGAGTTAGCAATTTATAGTACTGGGTTGCTATGACAGTGATTACTGCAATTACTACACAGCAGACTGCATGCAATTAGCAAATGGTGGCCACTAATTGGTGCAGAGGCCATCACATGCTCATGTACAAATTTCTACAAAAGCAGGCTGCAATCTCTGCCAACAAACTCAATCACTCTATTGCAGAGACTGACAGAGAGAGAGAGAGACAGACAGAGAGAGAGAGAGAGAGAAAGAGACAGAGAAAAGGAAAAAGAAAAAGAAATATTACCAAATCATACAAAGGAAAGGTATGTGACACATATGTATTTACTGGCATGTAGTAGTTGTTATTGAAGAATAGTCTACATAATGTGAACCATTCATATGTAGCAGCAGTACTTATTTATGCACAGATGATCTGCTTAACTACTGCTATGGACAATACTGTGTGTACCTGTGGGCAGTGGGACATACCTGTGAAATGTGTAGCTCAGCATTAAATGTCAAAGATCTGTTCCATGTTATTTGTGTTCTGTACAGTAGTGTGGCCAATGGCTGTTGGGGGGATTAGCGCTGACATTATATAAACATGGGTGTAACAGAACACATGCATGATAGTCATATTAAAGTGTAGCTTAGCATTGGCAGCTGCTGTAGCAGTCTAGTATGCTTATCTAGCATCTGTAGCCATATATACCCCCTAATGTTAGTGTGTGTTCATATGTGACACATGTCTGTGATGCAGCAAGGCCCAACAGTTCAGCTGTGAGATCCAGGGACTTACAATAGTGTGGACCTTGTGTGTGTATGCCACACACATACGGAGAAATACATATGTGTCATATATATTCACATCTGTATATGTGCATAGAGCAGGGGACATATTGCAACTGTTTGTAAAGGGTGGAGGTATACACGTTGGTGAAGGTTAGTATGCGCATATTTGTATGTAGGTTTTAGTGTGTGACAAACAAGACAGCATACAGTGCTGGTATATGACATGTGGTGGTTAAACACTGTGGGTAGTTTGTTCAGTTTGCAATGTTGCAGTGAGGCCTGCTAAAGCTACCTTGGCTGTGAACACCTTCAGTGCATTTATCCCAAGACTGTGCAATTTTATTACATTACTGTACACCTTACATCCTTTGTATAATTGATATTCTCACTATGAAAGGTGAAATATATATGTGCCTACATATATATGTATATGTACACCAATGGATGTGTATATGTATATATATATATATATATATATATATATATATATATATATATATATATATATATATATATATATATATATATATATATATATATATATATATATATATATATATATATATATATAGTTATATATATAGTTATATATACTCATACACACCTACATCTACTTGTTGCAATAGATTCTCTGTACTGTTGACTGACTGTGATGGTTAATATGTTTGTGAATATGTCAAAGATATGTATCTGTGGGATAGCTTAGTGGGAAACTGTTTATGTCATGGTATTATGGGTCCTTGCGTTGATCTTAGCAAAAACTGTGTATTCTGTTGTTAGGCAGAACAAGTGCTATTGCATACAGTGTGATTAAGTCCCTTGGTTTTAACTAGGGTGTGTCATTGGAGGCTAAAGCACTACATCTATGATTATTGATTGGTACTGATGTTGAATCCAAATCCTGTGTGTACTGTAGTACTACTTGAAGCTCTGGGAATGTACAGCAAAGTATGGTGTATGTCCACATTGCTTGCATCCACTGTTTTGTGTGGTCCCTGTATTCATCACAGATTACATTTCTCAAGGTTAAGGTTGTGTAAGCACTGACACACAGTACTGTATAGTACACACTGAAAGCTTATCTGGGTTGTCATACCTTTGTGTCCTGTAATTATGTCTGATGTGTGTGTGGTTATGTCTGTAACATGTCCTTTGACATATGTAAGGTAAAACATATAACTGCGTATCTAGCAACATCCATAGTGTACTACAGCAGTATGCAACCTATATTCCCAATTGTGCACATATTTTGGCCATGGGTTTGCAATTAACAAGTTGTGTGGTATAATAGTAATATATTTACTGGACCTTACACTCATTGTGATGGATGATATATTTCTTTACACATCAGCTTGATGTATATCTGCTGTGGCTAGGTGGTGCATCGTGTTGCATACAGTGTGCCAGGTACTCTTGTATAGTCTTATATAGTGATTTTATTTTGTTGCTGTGCAGAACATGGTTCATTAGATAGAGAGTGAGCAAGGCACTTTCAAGCAGTTGTGGGGTGAGCAGTGATAAGTGGCAGTTAAAGTGTTTCACTCTCGGTTAGCTAATAGGTTGCTATATATGGCAGTTCAGTGATATCTGTACTGTATAATGTTAAATGTGCCATATGACTTGCTCAGACATATTTTTATATTTATGTCTTCCAGGGATCATGGCACATCACAGGAACCCCATTTACAGTAGTGCTGAAGATGATATAATTACTAGCAGTATGATTCGGCATTACCGTCTCATGTTCTCATGAACCAGCCAGGACCAGCAGGAGCGTACTGCAATGTGGCAAGATGTTGTCCACAGGGTAAATGAGGTAGGCCTGCATAACCGGACATATGAGCAGGTATGCCACCACTGCAGTGATCTTCTCAGACATGTCCGTCAGCATGCTGCTGATGTGCGGAGACAACAGCTTGCAACAGGAGGTGGTGTTAATTTTCATCCACCCTCACCAGAGTGGAGGAGCTGCTCCTGAGCCTGGTGGCACCTGCCCAACAACAACAGCAGCAGAAATACACCATGATGGAGGTTGGAGCCACCCAGCAAGCACACGTGGAGCATGCAAGTAACATGGCATATCTGTAGACTACTGTTATCTGTATTGGTAAATCATGCATATGTGAGATGTGGAGTGTGTCGTTCAAAGATGTGGAGCCTGTTGCTGTGCAATACTGATAATTTGGAACATAATCTGTAGCCCTGTGAATGTAAGCTGTTGTTGTACTGTAAGATTGCAAACACACAGTAGCAATGCCACAGTTGTGGCCACTGACAAACTGTCTTATCTCTATGTAGGTCTCTCTGGGATGACATCAAGGCAGCAGACAGATGCTGGTGAGTGTGATCTACATATATTATTGTAAATAAAAAGTGCATGTCATAGTTAAGGTGTAGGCCATGTACACATGTAACACACCTCCCCATAATGCATGCTGTGCATGTTTGGTGCAAGAGCACGCACATCTCACTAATGTGATTAGCTGCCTCAAACACATGCAATACCCAGACCATCTCAAACAAATGTGGCTAGACTATAGTGACCATTGGATAGGCACAGTTGATACTCAACACGAACATAACATACACATCTATGTCATACACAGAGCATTTTAACATGCTACACATAAAGGATTCCCAAACCCTCTGTAAAGACACACTCCAGTATCCAAAATCTCATCCACACATTACACATAATATACCTGAGGGGTAGAGACCTATCATGGGGCATTTAAACACTCTGCAACACACTACACATTCATGTCAGGGAATGCTCCTTATTGGCCCCTTACAAACTCACGTAACAACTGGTTGTGAAATGGTGAATGTAGCCAAGATAGTACAATTCTGGCACAGCATGATTAGTGCTGGTTTTGGAAACATTTGTAGCCTTGAGTGACCACATGATGCTTCATGATGATGGCCTATGGTACTATACCCCATCCAGTTATTGTAACCACAGTACTACACATAGCTTTCATTGCTATACACCCTAATGTTGCGTGTGTGCACACATATGCACCTCTAAACAATATGCATACCAATCACCATTTGCACAACTGACACATATATGTCTTGTGACGCTATTGAGTGGCTAGGTCATATGACACACATTGGGTATGTGTAGTGTTTAAATATGCAGTTGTGTTTTAGCATGCCATGTCATGGATGAGACTGGCATGTCCGCAATATGATCTACACTCACCATAAGTACTGTACATTGGGTATGTGGCCGAATGGTATTCCATCAATTATCCATGCACCACTGATGATGTTGTGTGAATACTCATCATGCATGTGCTAAAAATGTGTCCACAATTATTTGCTAAAGACACAGAGGCTGTAATCAGCATTGGATACCTATCTGACACACAGATACACCTCCAGCAATGGTATGTACACCTGTGAGTTATGGTGCACAGTACATTACAGGGTTATGAATACCTGCACAGCAATGTTGTGTCCATGTATGCATTGTGTTCCAGGGGGAGGCCCATCACCTAATAACAAAACACATGCATCAAAGCCATGTATACTGTTAGTAACAAGGACTGTCTACACTTGCACTGCATGCTGTTGAGCAACACATGTCCTCCATGCTGACATGTGTGATATGGCTATTTTGCTTGTGATACCATCACCTACTATTGTGTATGTTCTGAGATTGCTGGTGTTGTGTGTGTCTGCTTTAGGGAGGAGTGTAATTTTGTGTGTGTGCATGTGTGCATGTGTGCATGTGTGCATGTGGTCTGAAGTCATGTTCAGGTCTTAAAGTGTGTTTCCTGTTTTCCTCTCACAGGTGCCGATGTGGGGCTGGTTTACTACAGCAGGGAACCTGATGTCACTGAGACAGACAGTGATGATGAGGATAGGTGTGTTGAGGCACAGGCAGGTTTGTCAGGATCTGTTGTTGGTCCACCAGTTGACAGTACACAAGTCTCCACCCCATCCATGCACACAGTCAAACTGCCTGTACATCCATCATCACCATTGCCCTTAGCTGAGGGACAGTGTACAGTTGGCACTGGCCAGGACAGTGTGGTATTTATGGCACATGTATCAGGACACAGCAGCCATAGCCAGATGTCTGGAATGGTACCACATAGGCAGATGCCCAGGGGTTCTCATCAGAGCAGACGTGCCACACCTCTTTCTACCATGCGCATGTTCCAGGCTGTCATGGAGGCACAGACACGAATGGAGCGGTACACCAGACAGAGACTAAGGGCACAGGGGGCTCATAACACCTCTGTAAATGACAGTATCCATGACCTAGCAGGTGCCATATGTAACTACACTGAGGTCATTGATAGACGTTGGGGTGAGACATTGGATGTCCTCCACAATGTCATGTCCATGTGTCAGGACAGTGTGGGATGGTTGAGACGTCGATGTGGATGTATGCCAGCAACATCAGCAGCTGGAGGTCGCCATGGATGTCCAGCAAGTCACAGCCACTCCTGTAGTGCCAGTACCAGCCCCAGCAATGTTGGGGGGCTGTCCATAGACTGTCCTAGAAGACCACGTGCACGTGGCTCTGGCCAGTCCTAGCAGGGACCTAGATCCAGTGGACATATGTCAACCTCTTCGGATAGTACCCAGTCTGGATTAGTACCTGATACTGTCTGTAACACCCCTGCCAGGCACAGGTTCCGTATCCGTGGCCAGAGATGGTGATCTGTAAAGCCTGCCAGGTACAGTCTGTAGCTGTCTCACAAATCCCCGTATATGACAGCCACATGGTGAAACTGTGTACATGCAGACACACATGCATAAACCAGAAACCTAGGGCAAACACATGCCCGCACACATTACATCAACATTGGCCCATAACAGTACTCATGGCCCTCACACACACACTCACACACACACACACACACACACACACACACACACACACACACACACACACACACACACACACACACACACACACACACACACACATCGATTGTATGGCTCAGTGTAGGCCTCTGGCAAACCAACAACACACCCTGTGCATATGATGAAACCTGTGCCACCTCCTGTCATCTGTAACATTGATGCAGGAACAGGCTAACATGGTACTGATGCACAGGATGACTTTAATAAAGTATAGCAATGGTTGGATGTGTAGCATGTTGTCAGCAGTAAAGTGTAATGATATCCTTGAAGGTGTAGCTGAGCAGACATGATGCATTAAAGCTGTAATTAGCAATGTTGTATTGTTTTCACCAGTGTTTATTCCAATTGTGTTTTGTTTGCCCATGTGCCATTTGGCTGATGTGTGTAGATGTGTCAGCATGTGTTATACAGTGGACAGTAAGTGTGGGGTGTGTGCAGCACAGGTTTGCAGGTGTAAATTTGCGAACATGGTGGAGGTGCACTGTCTGCATGTACATGCATATTGGACACATGGGAAGGGGTCACCCTGTATTGGCCAGTGTTAACACTCCATAGTTTCTATTGGTGGCCAGTATGCATTGTACTACACACATTTTGGAACTTGAGTACGCATATGTGTGTATGACACGGGTTGACACTGTCTTGTGGGTGATGCTGTTGTTGCTATCTGTTATTGGTTTGCATTACTGAGGTTAACACTATCCCTGCTGCATAATCCTTTAGTAATGCTCACTGTTCACCTACAGGGTTGCATGGACCGTGCTATCACAAACACAAGACATTCTCACTTATACAGTAAAAGTGCATTAGTCTCATGGACCCCTGCCATAAACTAAATATATAATAGAGGGTGTGAGGTTGTACCAAAAAAGAGTTACATACCAAGAAGGGATAACCTCTCTGGTCAGTATCATTGGGAAAATACAATCCCTCAATAAACATACAAAGCAAGCTTCAAAATACAAAATTGCAAAGATTCCAAAGACAATACTAAAGCTTTCTTTAGTGTTGTTTATAATCTACAGTGGAAATCTCAGATCGGGTCACAGTTAATGTAAATGGTCACAAAGTACACTTATCTGATTGACATTACCAATTCCTTGTCAGACAGTTTGAATGCGGATTTCACCACCCTGTCATTACACAAGGGCCACATTTCCAGACCTGAAGAATGTAAAACCTGATGATTCACAGACACTCTAGTTAAAACATCTCTCTACCAAAGTCCAAACCACAGTGGCAATGGTATTGGACAGTGAACATGGCTGTGTCATACACAAGCTGACATATGAAGTCACCACTCACCTAAACAGTCTGTCCAGATGCAGCCTCGATACAGGTTATATACTTGTGGAATGACGCACGGTAATGGTGTTCACAGTCCACAAGGGTTGAGCTACATCTTCTTCTTCTTCCCCTTTTGGATGCTCCCATTAGGGGTTGCCACAGTAGATCATCTGTTTCCATTTCTTCCTGCCCTCTGCATCTTGCACTGTCACACCATCCACCTGCATGTCCTCTCTCACCACAGCCATAAACCTCATCTTAGGCATTCCTCTTTTCCTGTTACCTGTCAGCTTCATCCTTAGCATCTATTTCACAATATACTCTGCATCCCTCCTCAGCACATGTACAACCCAACTTAATCCTGCCTGTCTGGCTTGGTCTACTAACCTTCAAACCTGGCCTGACCCTCTAATATACTTATTCTTAAACCTGTCCACCCTCATCACACCCACTGCAAATGTTAACATAAATTGATTAAGGGTAGAACTACAACAGGTCCTGGAAACTCTCACCCTATAAGCCAGACAAATGTTATCTGGAAGGCTATGGAGCACAGCATTATGGAACTCATTAACAGAGACATTATGAACTTGCAAACACTGCACCATACTCACTTAGGTTCTCTAAAGGCCAGATCATGACTCCTACACCTAGTAGATTTCAAGCCAGTTAACAAGTCTATAGGTGAGGGAGGGGAGGTCAACACAGCCAAGCAATAGCTCACCAGCAATTCATACCCATCCCACATTCTGGTATTATACATAACATCAACAGAATGACCATAAACAATTGTTAGATGATGGCTTGACAACTGACGCACAGATGTAGGACACACATTAACATTTACAGCCTCCATGTACTATTCTATGCCAGTAACAAGTGGTATTCACCTGCACTCAGGCCTGGGACTACTCCTGTTTGGCATATAACTTTCTTAGGTACAAGCAAACACAGTAGGGATGTGTCTGCCCACGTTTGATGAAAATGCATACTGTGGGCTATACTTTATTCTCGAGATGACACACACATCCTCCAAAAGGGTATCATAGAGACAGATACCTGGTGTCAAACTCATGCTGTAAAGCTATAAGCCAAAGAAAGCATAGTTATCCACTTTTAGAAAACAAAGTATCCCCAGAGTACCACATAGGTAGTAGCCCCCAAAATGTGGAACAGGTACTAATGTATACATAGAGCCATGTGTTTAGTCATCTCTCCTTTGATAATCACATTACCAAAGGGTTTTGAAAATCCCTCTGTGGAGCACATAAGCAATAAAGGGTTTGCATGCAGATCCACACCTATAATGATTAGTCATCTTTGCCAGACTTTGCTTGCTTTGGTACAGGAATCAAATATACCTCAAGCATAAACCCTTACTCACACTCTTTAATAGAAACCATGATGACTGGATGTGAAACAGAAGACGTAACCCATGGATCACTGCAGTGGCTAAGCTTGTCACAAGCACACAGAAGTGACCTAAGGTCTGGAAAGTGCCAGCACGCTCTGGCAAAGATAACAGATACATTCATGGAGAAAGCAATGTACCCACCTATGAAACAATTGAGGTCACATGTATGTATACAGATTTGCCTCACAGCTACCTTACATGTGTAATGCACATACAGTTGTCATTATGACATGCCATACACTAGAGAAATCAAAACCCACTCCACATTGATCAACAGTGTCACACTCATGCACACAGTCAGCAAGTGCAAGATTCAAACTCCTTCCTAACTACATTATGATACTACAGCAGTACGCATTTATACAACACGCTATGCACATTACTGGGATTTCACTTTTCCACAGGTATATTTGTAGGATGGTGACATCATCAGACTTGACAAAGCTGAGTATACCATTTTTAAGGTGTGTGAGTAGTCTCCCAAAAGGTTGCTCCTCCTCAGGGAGACACACACAGTTGGCAAGTGCAGGATTTAAACCCCTACCTAACTACATTATGATATTACAGCAGTATGCATTTACACGACACACATTACTGGGATTTTACCTTTCCACAGATATATTTGTAGGATGGTGACATCATCAGACTTGACAAAGCTGAGTATACCACTTTTAAGGTGTGTGAGTAGTCTCCAAAAAGGTTGCTCTTCCCCAGGGAGACGCACACACAGTTGGCAAGTGCAGGATTTAAACTCCTACCTAACTACATTATGATACGAGAACAGCATGCATGATGCACTATACACATTACTGGGATTTCACCTTTTCAAAGGTATATTTGTAGGATGGTGACATCATCAGACTTGACAAAGATGAGTATACCACTGTTAAGGTGTGTGAGTAGTCTCCAAACAGGTTGCTCTTCCCCAGGGAGACACACACACAATTGGCAACTGCAAGATTCAAACCCCTACGTAACTGCATTTTGATACTACAGTAGTATACATTTATATGATGCGCTATACATATAAGTTGAATTGCATCTTTCCACAGGTATAGTTGTAGGATGGTGACATCATCAGACTTGACAAAGCTGGGTATACCACTTTTAACTTGTGTGAGTAGTCCCCCAAAAAGGTTGCTTCTCCCCAGGGAGACAAACACAGTTGGCAAGTGCAGGATTTAAACCCCTACCTAACTACAGTATGATATTACTGCAGTATGTATTTACACGACATGCTATACACATTACTGAAATTTTACTTTTCCACAGGTATATTTGTAGGATGGTGACATCATCAGACTTGACAAAGCAGAGTATACCACTTTTAAGGTGTGTGAGTAGTCTCCAAAAAGGTTGCTCCTCCCCAGGGAGATGCACACACAGTTGGCAACTGCAGGATTCAAACTCCTACTTAGCTACATTATGATACGAGAGCAGCATGCATTTACATGATGCACTATACACATTACTGGGATTTCACTTTTCCACAGGTATATCTGTAGGATGGTGACATCATCAGACTTGACAAAGATGAGTACACCACTGTTAAGGTGTGTGAGTAGTCTCCAAACAGGTTGCTCTTCCCCAGGAAGACACACACAATTGGCAACTGCAGGATTCAAACCCCTACCTAACTGCATTTTGATACTACAGTAGTATACATTTATATGATGCACGATATATATAAGTGGAATTTCATCTTTCCACAAGTATAGTTGTAGGATGGTGACATCATCAGACTTGACAAAGATGAGTATACCACTTTTAAGTTGTGTGAGTAGTTTCCCAAAAGGTTGCTCTTCCCTATGAAGATACACACAGTGAGCAAGTGCAAGATTCAAACCCCTACTTAATTGCATTATGATACGACAGCAGTATGCATTTCCACAATGTGCTGTACACATTACTAGGATTTCACTTTCCCACAGGTATATTTGTAGGATGGTGACATCATCAGACTTGACAAAGATGAGTATACCACTTTTAAGGTGTGTGACTAGTCCCCAAAAAGGTTGCTCTTCCCCATGGGAACACACAGTTGGGAAGTGCAGGATTCAAACTCCTATTTAACTGCATTACAATCCTGCAACAATACACATTTACTCAACACACTATACACATTAGTGGAATTTCTCCTTTCCACAGGTATATTTGTAGGATGGTGACATCACCAGACTTGACAAAGATTAGTATACCACTTTTAAAACATGTGAGTAGTCTCCAAAAAGGTTGCTCTCTCCCCAGGGAGAGACTGACACCCACACCCACACACACAGTTGGCAAGTGCGGTGTTCTTAATCCAAACTAAGTTTGTCTTTACACTTCAGCAAGCAATATAGAGTTACAGGGTGTAATGCAGATATTACTTGCTGACAGTTTCCACAAAGGTTTTTTTCACATTTGCTAACCTCAGCAGGCTTATAGTACTAGGTGTATTGTGAGTGTATTGTATGCATAGGCCATGACCATATCATATATGGGTTGATGCACCACATGCTGGCACACACAGGGTCAAACCAGTGGCTAAGCTCTGTCAACCCAATACTGGACAATACAGTCAGGAGGAGTAGAGTCATACAACCACAACACCAACTGTCTCACATAGACCTACAATATAAGCACCAGCAAAACACACACATAAATTCACATTACCATCCTCAGAGAATAAAAAGTAAACCAGTAAAAATAAACCCCAGCAGGACAGAAAATCCACAAAAGATGTTTACTGAGCGCTTTTGTTTAGTATATTACAAAACTTCATCAGAATATCTAGTAGAAAAACAAACAGACAACTGACTCAACATGTATATGTGTATATATATATATATATATATATATATATATATATATATATATATATATATATATATATATATATATATCCCATCATGCACAAGTTAGTCAAACAACAATTATGCCTATCCTTCCTACTTAAAGGAATATTATCAAAATTAGTAAATAAATACCTATAAATATAGATAATACATTTGATAAAATATAGAAAGGCTTAAAACTTCATAAAATCATATTAAACTAAATATATATATATATATATATATATATATATATATACATTTCTAACATACATTTAAATAAAAAACAGACAAATAACTACATAAAGCCATCAGCTTTTAACCTAAGAATAGAACCAATTGATACATTCTTATTTAGCCCTGGTTGTCATCATTATCATTATCATTATCATTATCAGCATTACTATGACATTAAAAAGAAGGATGCAAAAAACGCCCTTGCCTCACATATCATGGAAAATGAAGGGCATTATTTTAGTTTTACCATTTTGGAACAGGTGTTTTTGAATGACAGAGGGGGTCCTAAAAATGATTTTTAGAATTATTAGAGTTGAGGTGGCAATTGAGAACTAATGCCACCCAACAACCAGGGCTAAATAAGAATGTATCAATTGGTTCTATTCTTAGGTTAAAAGCTGATGGCTTTATGTAGTTATTTGTTTGTTTTTTATTTAAATGTATGTTTATATATATATATATATATATATATATATATATATATATATATATATATATATATATGTTTTAGTTTAGATAGGATTTTATGAAGTTTTAAGCCTTTCTATGTTTTATCAAATGTATTATCTATATTTATAGGTATTTATTTACTAATTTTGATAATATTTCTTTAAGTAGGAAGGATAGGCATAATTGTTGTTTGACTAACTAGTGCATGATGGGATGTATATATATATATATATATATATATATATATATATATATATATATATATATATATATACATATAAATTTTGTTGAGTCAGTTGTCTGTTTGTTTTTCTACTAGATATTCTGATGAAGTTTTGTAATATACTAAACAAAAGTGCTCAATAAACATCTTTTGTGGATTTTCTGTCCTGCTGGGGTTTATTATTATTATTATTATTTATACTCAGAGAATACAAATATTAATCTGAAAAAGAGAGAGTGTCCTCCTAAGCAGACAAGCAAGCAACATGCACCTCCAAGCACATGCCAGAAAACACATAATACACCAAAGCAGTGTGCCTCACAACTGGCCCTAAGGCAAAACAACACACCCAACACACTAGTAATAGATGACTTCATAGTCAGGCTCACAGATGTTCCACTCCCTCAGCTGGACAAGGGGAAGGTTACTGTCAGTTGTCTGTCAGGTGCTATGATCCGCCACATAACACAAGCACTTACATCACTCCAGAACAGGTACCTATATGACGTGTTCTTTGTACATGTCAGTGTGAATGATCTGAGACATGCCTCCCAGGAAAACATGACAAGAGATATATACAGCTCTATGATCATGTAGCCCAGGCTGGTATGACCCTGACCTTGAGTAGCATTTTACCTTCACCTACATGATACTGTAATATAACAGAAAGACGATAAACTTCAACAATTGGCAGAGCTTCTGGTGTCATTCAAAGGGGATTCAGTCTCTGCCTGCCTGTGATGACATGATAGGCAAGCCTTGTTGCTTCACTACAGATGGTTTGCACCTGTCGCCCCTATGCTTCTGAATACTGGCCAAGGCTCTTGCTGTCCCCATATTACCTTTTTTAGGCAAGGCTCAAAGGTTCATAGGTTCATAGGTAGGTACTTGGCTATCAGCCCTGGGGCCTATACAAGCCCAGCCAAAAAGGTACCCTGGCTTTTGCCACCCAAGAAATTTATTTTCCTGTGCCACTGTTGAGCAGAGACACAGAAGTGTTCCCCAGGGTGGATTTCCCATCCAATCATCAAGATTTTTCTTGAAGAGTGCTAATGAGGAGCTTTGTTTGATATAGCTAGGATAAGATATAGATATTCCGGAGTATGGAAAGTCTGTGGGACAGTAATCTATCCCTCCGACATGTTCTGTTTATTGTGGTGACAAGGTTTAGGTCCAGAGAGCGTGTAGGTTCATAGGTTCATAGGTAGGTACTAGGCTATCTGCCCAAGGGCATTTATAAGCCTAGCCAGAATGTGTTGGCTTTCACCTCCCTTTTAAATTAGTTTCCTGGGCCTCTGTCTAGCAGGGCCACTGAAGTGATCCCAGGGGTAAATTTACAATTTCCCATTCACTTGTCATGATTCCTCTTGAAGAGAGTCAGCGAGGGGCTCTGTCTAACATCAACTGGGATTCTATTCCAGAGCAAGGGAAGTCTCTGGGACAGGAATCTATCCCTCCATCATGTCCTGTTTATTGCTTTGCTGAAGTTTAATTCACTGGAGCATGTGGCACTAAGAGATTTGTTTTTCTTGAGGTGGAGCATGTCCATTAATTCTGGGTTGGACATGGCCTTATACGTCAGACATAGATCAACTCTGAGCAGGCAGTAAGCAGCCGAGTAGAGCTGGAGTTTCTTTAGTCGAGCTGCATAGGGCATCTCTTTGAGGCCCATGATCCTCTTGGTGAGGTACTTCTGTAGTCTTACCAGCTATTGCATGTGCCAATTAAGGTACATACCAAATGGGACATTGTACTCTATTATGGACCTAATGAGTGATGAGTAGAGTGGCACAATGACCTCTCTTGATCTAGAGGTGAACCCTTTCATGATTAGGTGGGCTACATAGAAGGAATTTCTAACCACTTTGGCAATGTGATTATCAAAGGAGAGGTTACTATCTACCTGGGTCCCAAGGTCCCTAATTGCATTTTCTGTACCTAGTGGATTACCACCCATGTGGTAATTCATGGGCACTTTGTTTTTTCCAAAGGGGATGACTGTGCATTTTTTGGCATTCAGCTTGAGGCCATGGTTTTGATACCAGGTATCTGTCTCTGTAAGACCCTTCTGGAGGATGTTTGTGTCAGCCGGAGAGTTGATTATGGCCCCCAGTTTGCAGTCATCTGCAAACTTGGTCAGCCATAGTCCTCCCGTGCTTGCCTGTATCTCAGAGAAGTATATACTGAACAGGAGGGGTCCCAGGGCTGAGACCTGTGGGATGCCACTTGTGACTGGTTTAGAGTCAGACATGGCACCCGCAACTCTGGCCATGTGTGTTCTATCCATGAGACAGTTGGCCACCCATCTCATGACATAGGGGTTAATGTTCAAGCTGGTAAGCTTGTCTATGATGCCAGAGTGGGGAATGGTATTGAAGGCCTTAGTGAGGTCCAGGTAGACTGTATGGACTACCTTCTATTCATCTATGGCCTTGGTAACTGTTTCAAAGAAGTCAACTAAGTTTAGGAGGCAGGATCTGCCTTTAACAAAGCCAAATTGGGTAGGGTCCAGTGTCTGGAGGTTCCCAATGTCTCTGTTTATGAGTTCCATGATAATTCGCACCATAGCTTTGCAGACCAGGCTGGTCAGACTTATAGGGCGATAGTTCCCAGGTTCTTTTGTGGCACCACCTTTGTGGAGCGGGATGACTGTTGCTGTACACCATTCTTTGGGTACATAGCCTGTGGTAAGGCTGAGTCTGAACAGTGAATTTAGGTGAGGGTTTAGTTCCTTTTGGAGCTCATATAAGATGCAGTCTGGGACATCATCGAGTCCCATTGATGCTGTGTTCTTAGCTTTGGAGAAGGCTGTTTTTACCTGCATGTCCGTGATGTCTGGGGCTCTTCATTCTTTTGGGATGGACATGGGCCCTTTTGGGGGTGGGGGGTGAAGTTTGCACAAAACTTGTCTAACAGGATGTTGGCAATGTCAGTTGGTTCAGTGTATTTTTTGCCATTTTGCAGTAGCTCAAAGCATTTCTGAGAGTTGCCGCCTAAATGTTTGATATAGCTAAAGAAGGCTTTGTGGTTATCTTTAGATTCCTTGGCAATTTTTCTTTAGAAACTTGCCTTGAATGATTTTATGAGCAATCGTAGTTTCTTGCTAATAATGATCAGTGATTCCTTTCCTTTATGGAATTTTGCTCTATCATGTAGTAGTTTCCTCCTTCTGTTGTATAGCTTATGTATGGACAAGGACCACCAGACTGGTTTCCTCTTTTTGGAGGAGTGAGTCTTGGTTTTATTTGGGATGGCTCCATCCATGCATCCCTGTAGATGCTCATAGAATGCTCTTGTAAAGGATTCTGCAGATTGGATAACATTATCCTGTAGCAAGGGGGCTTTGAAACTTTCCACTTCGGTCTTGAGAAGTGTAAAGTTTGCTTTTGAAAAGTTTTTCACAGTGGTTTCCTTGACTGGGGGTGGGGTCAGGATGTGGATGTCCAGTGTGATTCATTTATGATCTGATCTTACCAGCAAGGGGTTTACCTCTGGTGTGGAACACTGATCCCCCATGTTGGTGATGATCAGGTCCAGTATGTTGTCACCTCTAGTGGGCATGGTGACCAGCTGTTCCAGGGTGTTTGAGTTTATAAACTCTAGGAAGCATTGGGCAAAGGAGTTTGTACTTGAGTAATTCTCCGAGTCAATGTTTGGGTAGTTGAAATCTCCTAATATCATGGTGTTTGGTAGGACCTTTATATTTTCCAGTGTTCTCAGGAATGCTGAGTGAGGGTCCTGAGACAAGGTAGGTGATCTGTAGCAGGCTACGATCTGATAAGCAGCTTTGCCCACTGTTAGTTGCACTTGGATGGTCTCCGAGGCCTTGTGCTGTGTCACTAACCTGGAGGTGTGGGTATCCTTTATGAAAATGGATACACCCGCTCCTTTTGTATTTTGGTCCGGGTTTTGGGGACGAAGCTTGGAGGGACTGGGATTTCTTTAAGTGGAGCATGTCCAACAGCTCTGTGTTTGACATAGCTTCGTATGTTAGGCAGAGATCACCTCTGAGTAGGCGATATGCGACAGAGTAAAGCTGGAGTGTTTTGAGATGGTCTGTGTAGGGCATGTATTTGAGGCCATGAATCCTCTTTGTTAGGTATCTCTGCGGGCTTTCCAGTTGTTGTAGATGTCTTGTGAGATACATACCAAAAGGGGCATTGTACTCTATAATGGATCTAATGAGTGATGAGTAGAGGGGAACAATGACCTCTTTTTTTTCTGCATGAGAAACCTTTTGTGATGAGGTGTGCCACGTAGAAGGATTTTCTGACTACTGTGGCAATGTGATTATCAAAGGAGAGTCTACTGACCACCTGTGTCCCGAGATCTCTTATCACACTTTCAGTGTTAGGTATACCACCGCTTATGTTCATGGGTACAGAGTTTTTACCAAAAGGGATGACAATGCACTTTTTGGCATTGAGCTTGAGGCCATGGCTTTGACACCAGGCATCTGTCTCAGTGAGGCCCTTTTGTAGGATGTCCACATCGTTAGTAGTTTCGATTATGGCTCCTAGTTCGCAGTCATCTGGGAACTTCATTAGCCAAAGACCTTCTGTGTTAGCCTGTACTTCAGGGAAGTAGATACCAAACAGGACAGGACCCAGGACTGAACCCTGTGGTACTCCACTTGTCACTGGTTTGAATTTGGACTTGGCATCTTGTATTTTCACAGTGTGGGTTCTGTCAGTGAGCCAGATGGCAACCCATCTTGTGGCATAGGGATTTATACCTAGTTTAGTGAGTTTATCTATAATTCCAGAGTGGGTGATGGAGTCGAAAGCCTTGGCAAGATCTAGATAGGCTGTGTGAACCACCTTACCCTTGTCTATGGCTTTGGTGACTGCTTCAAATAAATCTATCAGGTTTAGGAGACATGATTTGCTTTTTACAAACCTGAAATGGTTGTGGTCTCCAGAGTTTGGAGATTACCAATGTCTTTGTTTATAAGTTCCATGATGATACATTCCATGGCCTTGCAGACCAGGCTCATCAGGCTAATGGGGCACTAGTTCCCAGGGTCTGTGGTATCTCCACCCTTGTGTAGTGGGATAACCGTCGCTGTGCGCCATTCAGCAGGCACAAAGCCTGAGGTGAGGCTATGATTGAACATGGTACTTAGGTGTGGTGCCAGTTCATTCTGTAGTTCATGTAGAATGCAGCCTGGGATGTTATCTGGTCCCATGGATGCTGTGTTCCTGGCTTTGGAGAGTGGTTTTTACCTGTGCAGCCGTGATGACATCAACTTTGCATTCTTCTGGTATAGAGATGGGCTCTTTCATGGGTGAGAGGGGGATAAAGTTAGCACTGATCCTATCTGCCAGGATGTTGGCAATATCAGTTGGGTCTGTATATTTAGTGCCATTGTGCTGTAACTCAGAGCAGATTTGAGCATTACCATTGTAATTCTTGTCATAGCTATGCAATGCTTTGTGAATGTCTTTAGAATCAGTGGCAATTTTGTTTTCGTAACTAGCTTTGGAGGATTTTATCAGGGATCGCAGCTTCTTACTGAGGCTGACCAGGGAGCTCCTCCACTCATGGGTTTTACCCTCTTTTGCAACAGTTTCTTCCTTCTGTTGTGCAGTTTGTTTATGGCAGGGGACCACCAGATTTTCTTCCTTTTCTTGGAAGATAGCGTCTTGGTTCTTTTTGGGATAGCATGATCCATGCACTCATGTAAGTGCTTATAAAGTGCAATTGTGTAAGATTCAGTAGTCATAACTGTATTGTCCATCTGCATGGGTGTCCTGAAGTTCACCATTTATTTATTTATTTATTTTTATTTTATATTTCTTGACCGGGCTAGTCTAGCTGGATACATGTCCATTTTCAGTAGAGGTTCGGGGAGAAAAGCTCCAAGCATAAGGAAATTACAAAATACAATAATTAAAAAATGACTAGATTCAAATACATTAGAGAGCAAAAATGTTTGGAAGAAAAAAATAAAAATAGTTTCTATGCACAATAGTACAGAGTCTTTGCATAGGTTTAAGAAACAATCAAGTACAAAGTCTTTGCATAGGTTTAAGATACAATCAAGTACAAGTTTACACAATATTTTAAAATTATCATTCAAGTCAAAGAAGGAGAAAGAGAAAAGGCAGGAAAACACAAGGGCAAATATAAAGTTAGCTTCTATTGATTAATGCTGCAGAGGGGCCGTAGCCCAGGAGGAAGGGGTATAGCAAGAAGAGAAATAAGAGGAAAAGTATGATTCAGTCAGGCTTAGAGCAGGGACAAAGCCAATCCCCCGGATTCACGAATCCTCCGTGTAAGACTAAATAAGTCTTACTCAGAGACTGCAGTTGAACGGTATGACATCAGCGTGCCATGAATATTCATGAGGGCACGCTGACTCCACTCCAAGTCTAACACGGGCCGTGCAGGAAAGCAGGGGGCGTGTCCGACTGCCGAGCAGTCTAAAGGTCCACGCCCCTGCAAGTGTCTGAAATGTAAAATGTCAACACACAAGAGCGAGTCCGCTCAAATGTCCATGTACCCAAAACCACACTCCCTGACATTGTAAACCCCAAGCACAGTTATAAAAAGTAAAACATTAAATTTTTTTTTTCTAATTCCCGATATAGCTGCCCGTATTTGCACGTGTGTGCGCGGGTGTGCCCATTGCTTAGCTGCAGTTAGCAATATTGACATGGAAGAGCATAATAAGGAATGTTTATGCACATTATGCCAAATCGCAGTAGCGTAGTGGTAAATCCTTAGCACAAAGTGGAGGCATTCACGGTTCGAGTCCCACCACTCCCCTTACTATTTTATGTTTTAAATTAGTATATGAAATAATTCCTGACATATATGATTGAAATTTAATAAAAAGCATTGAAATGGCCTATGCATCAGTGAACAAAATGTATATTTATAAGGGATCCTGACATATAATTGCCCGCAGTTAAGCAGCGCTTTACCCAGCGCAATATAGTTGCCTGTCTTTAAGCAGCGCTTTAGCTAGTGCAATATAGTTGCCCGTAGTTAAGCAGCGCTGTACCCAGTGCAATAGAGTTGCCCATAGCTAAATAGTGCTTTACCCAGCGCAATCGGTTTGCACGGAGGTGTGCGCCATGAAAACCAGCCCACCGTCAGGCAACGTGGAGCAAAGTAGCACAAAGTTGCCTAAACACAGCCACACCCCCTAGCCTGTCTGGACAGTAGTAAAATAAAAAAAGCAATAACAAGGTTCAAACCCAGGACATTGTGCACCATAATCAAAGTACTGAACCACTAAGCCATAACAGCTTAGGATGAACAGCTACTGTTAACATACATATACTATAAATGGTAGATTAACCATTGCTAAGCAGGTCTGCAGTCAGCCGAGAATGTTCAAAAATGGCCAATCACAAAAAAGTGCAGGAAATGCGGCATATTTAAGCCCCATAGGTGGGAATACTCGCCATAACTGATTGTAGCTCCCATCTGCAGTTAGAATGGCTGGTGCTGGAGAGGGTACATGCTTTTGAGTGCAACGCTGGGGCATCGAGAAGTCAAAATACATGGTTTGGCTCCTTGTCCACCATCATGAGTCAAGACTCCTGCAGGGCCAGTTCCAAGGGATGGAGTACAAAGCAGAGGCTTGGAACCGGTTAGCTTATGACCTCACCATTGTCACAGGCGTTCCACAGACTGGTGAGCAGGTCTGTCACCACCATGCAGACCTGAAGAGATGGAAGCAGGAACTATTGAACCAATGGATACAGGAGGCCGGTGGGATGCAAGATGCCCCACAACTGAGTAGGTAGCCATGGAATGCAGTATGTATGATATGCTAATTTATTCTATATAATGCATAGGTATGTCTCAATATCCCTTCATTTACTTCACAGCTGCAGGTGTCCGTGCTGTGAATCAGCAAGCCTATGCAGATAGGCTGCTAAGGCTGCACCACCAGGCAGGTCAGTAATTATTCTGCATGTATTGTTCTATAACAACAATAAAAATAAAATAAGTGAGAGAGCCGGAAAGAATGTGTTGTAGCCCAATAATACAGCCATAAAATGCCCTGAATAATTCCTCTGCATGTACTGTTATATAAAATAAGTCAGAGAGCCAGAAAAAGAGTGTAGTAACCCATTAAGAAAGGTAAAATATGTCTGGAATAATATCTCTGCATGTACTGTCATATAAAATAAGTGAGCGAGCCTGAAAAAGAGTGTTCTAACCTATTAATAAAGGTAAAATATGTCTTGAATATGTCTGCCATATGCACTGAAATATCAAATAAAGGAGAGAGCCTGTGGAAAAGTGTGTAATGTAATTAATAAACGTATAAAACCTGGAGTGTGTGTGTGTCACTTACTTTGAAATGTTGTTGTATTCTTGCATTATACAAATAGTACTGTTTTAATAAGTGCTGGGAACCCACAGTTGGGCAGTCCCATCTAAAGTGGTTGATGGAAGTGCCAGTAGCTGTGAAGCATATATACAGTCCTCAACAGTCAGTTAATGGCTGGCATGCATAAGTAAATCTGGCACAAGAGTAGCATGTTAATTTGTTCACCAGAAATTTTAGTGTGCTACACGAAATGTAGGGTTCTGTACAAATTTAACTGAAAATGTCATGTGAACACATCCAGATATGTAGATAAAGAAATATAAATAAAATCAATAACTATGTAGCAGTAACATCTGCATCTTGGATAGTTAGTATGTCAGATATAGGTCAGGTATATAATGAACTAGCCAAACCCATTACACAACCTAATGCATGTTGGCAAGTGTAATAATACATGTAGGGGATATACACCTGCAGTCAATAGGAATGTAGTGTAGACTAAAATTACTTATACGATGCTAATTGAGGTTTCTTTTTACACCCTATTGTATGTGCATAAACAATGCAATTCCACACCTCAATGGGTATGCGTAATCTCAAAACATTTGTTGGGACATATGTCCTATTGTTTTATAAATATCTGCATTCACTTTGATGCATGTGCCCTGTTCAAACACCACAATCATGGTGGCCTTTTGCCACCAGTCTTTACTGCATGCTGTTGGAATGTCCACTGTCATTCAATATATGCATGTGTTATGCTTGCTGTTCAACTGTAGGAAACTTGGTGTGTTGGGTTAATGGGAATATTACTGCATGCTGTTACAACTAATTTGGAATGTTGTTGTTTATGTTGTAATTAAACACACCTAATTACAGAATGTATGGGAAGGCCTGTCGCAGCAGACCCACCTGTCCCTCCTCAGCTGGCAAGTGCACCAGGCACCAGCAGGTCCGGTGCCCAGCCCGGGTTCCCCTCCTCCATTGGTCCTGTGCCACCTTCGGCTGGAAGCGCTGCAGGGGATGGGGCTCATTCCTCCGTGCAAGCGTGGGCGGAGAAGGACCACCTTTCACCCTTCGAAGGGTCCGTGTTGTGGTGCATAGGGAGATCCAGCGTTCAGTCGCTGATCCCCTACTTCAGCTCGAGCCGAGAGTAGCGCGTCTCATGGGTGAGCCTGCCCGTCCTACGCAGCCCCTAGCACAGCCACCCTGGGGGCTGTGAAGGTGCAGTGGTGATTGCCCATGGGTGGGGATCTCAGTTCCACTGTTACTATCTGTGGGCTCATGGGCTTGCAATTTCCAAACATCTGTCCCCGTCAATTGTGTTTACCCACCCCATGTGTCATACACCGCCCCTGTATGCATCTTGTTTGTCTTGTCTGTTTACCTCCCCAACCTACCTCCCCAAATATACCTACTTCCTCTACCTCACTTTCCACTCTCACCTGAAAAAAAAAAGGGCAATCTGTACCCACAAAAAAATTACGCCCCATACATAGCTGCCCATTTCACACACATGTCCGCTGGACATGTAAACTGATAATTATAATTGGCAGTACAATATACTTTGTTGTCCTCACCCCTCTCCCAGGGGTGGAAGGTTTCAAATTTCACTCCAAATGTATTGCATATGCACAGCTGTTGCTGGTAAAGAAATGGGCAGCTATAGACCTTCCCTACACCCATCCTGCACATCCCAAGCTTGTTTTCCTACTGTCTTTCCATCTTTGTGCTCCCTTTTTCACCACTTTCCTATCTCCCCATTTTCTTTTCTTTCAAAGAAATTAGTGCGGGGGTTAGCAGGAGTAAGCACTTTTAAGCAGTAGTAAGCAGGTTTAAGCGAGTGTGCGCATGTGTGCGCTTAGCTAAGCATCGCTAAGCATCGCACAAACCCACGCAAACCCACTTACAACTGCTTAAAAGTGCCTTAGTCACTCTATGTCAGGGCCCTTGTTCTGCTCAGCATCAAAATAAAGCACCTCTGTCTGTCTCGAACCCCAGACCTTGGACACACTAGTCTGCATGAAGTACCACTAAGCCACAGCAGATATACAATAACTTGGTGCTAAAATAAATATATCATGCATTACAATGAGTGAATGTAAAGGAAAAATAGGAAGGCCATAACACAAAGCTTGTTCTATGGATCTTTACCAGCAGTTGTTGTGGAATTGCATTACATGAGTGTGATATGAGAAGCAGCCATTCTAGCAGCAAATAATGTTACAGAGGCACTTTACAACCCCCACACAGTATCATAGCAGGACAAACACTGGCATATCTGATTAGGGCAGAGGCCATACTTCCTAACTGTGACTACTTTTCAGGGATGTCCCTGATTGTGAAACATATTTTAGCTGTGTCCCTCTGAATCCCTCTGAAAAAGTACTGATGTCAGTCAGAAAGCTGGGGTATTACACAATGAATACTGACAATAATAACAGTAGACACCGCTTGTACTTCATAAAAGGTGTACTAATCCATATGCACTGCTTCACTCAAGTCTACACTTACTGTCTCTATTATATGTAAGGTGTACCTCACTTTTAACTACCTATCCCTGACTCCATGCAAAGATGTATCTGAGTGTTTCATAGGCCTGGCAGAGGCACAAACACACAGGCATATCAGCTATTCTGCTGTTACACACTCTGCAAATAGCTTTGGTAGGACTTCCACAAGCATACCCTTATGTAGGAGTACAACACAGAAATACCAAAGGATGTAGCCATGTACTGGTAGCAACTGACTGTAACAATGCCAATGTACCAGTGCGGAAAATACTTGTGGGTTGCACAGATAAAGAATAACAGTGTAACATCTGGCTACCATCTGGATAGGTTCACAGTTGGGAACTATGCATAAAAACCACCTGCCTTGATAAACTAGCAGGTACACACCAATCCTTTAAGTCCAGTAAGATAACATTCACACAATAAAACATAATGTTCTCTGTATGTCTGCATCCCCCCCACAATTAAAATATACTTGTGTGTTTAGGGTCTACCAAGGATGTAGGTAGGCATACTCAGTACTGGAATTGTCCAGTTTTCCTGAGAACCCTGTGCTAATGTCAACAATAAAAAACACAAACCCTGCAGAAGTGAGTACATTAATATTCACAGTATAACAGTTCACAAGCAGTTCATGTGCCAAAAGAATACTTCTCAATAACTACTTTTGTATGGCAATTAATTATATGAGTAGAAAAGAAACTACATAGTCACATATATGTTGTGTAAGCATTTGCAGGGGTGAGTTAAACTCTACACTGATAGCTCTGTACTGGAAGTGGCAACAGCCAGGTCTGAGTACAACATGTACATCACTGTCTACACCTCTAGCTTCAGATATAAGAAGTATACCAACCTTCTGACTTATACAACATTGTCCACAGCAAACAAGCATGGGCCCCATTCTGGAAATCTGAAAGGGCTACGACTACATGCCTTAGCAATTTATAGCATTGGGTTGCTATGGCAGTGAGTACTGCAATTACCACACAGCAGGCTGTATGCATTTACCAAATACTGGGCACCAATTGGTGCAGAGGGCATCACATGCACATGCGCAGATACCTATAAAAGCAGACTGTACTTGCTATCCCCACATGCAATCATTACATTGCATGTGTCAGAGACTAAATAACTCCTGGAGAGTAGTGAAAAAAAATTATTACTTAATAAAAAAATATTTAATTAAGTAAAAAAAATATATACTTAATTACTAACCAAAAATATTAATTAAGAAAAAAAAACTTAATTAATAACCAAAAATAGAAATTAAGTAAAAAAAACTTTACTAAATTAATAATAAATAAATAAATAAATAAATAAATTGTCAAAGCATACACAGACGGACCTGAAAGTGACAAACAGGTATGTAACAGATATGTAGTTACCAGCAAGTAGTAGATGTTTATGAAGAGTACTGTAAATACTCTGAAACATGCATATGTGGCAGCTGTAGGTATGTATGCACTGATGTCATGCATAACTACTGCCATGGACAAATTAGTGTGTAGCTGTGTGCAGTGGGACATAACTTTGACATATGTAGCTCAGCATTATATGTCAAACATCTGATCATGTTATCTATGTTCTGTACAGTACTGTGTATAATGGCAGTTTGGGGGAGTAGTGCAAACACCTATATAAACTTGGATGTGACAGAGTAAGACATGCATGATAGTCATATAATGTGTAGCTTAGCATTGGCAACTGCTGTACCAGGCTAGTATAGTAATGTAGCATTTGCAGCAATATATACTCCCTGTAATATTACTGTATGCACACATGTGACAACTGCTCAAGTTGTAGCAAGGCCCAACAGGTCATCCATGAGGTGTACAGACTTACAGCAGTGTGGACCTTGTGTGTGTATGGCACACACATATGGAGAGATATTTATGTGTCCGATATATTAGCATCTTAACATGGGCATAGAGCAAGGGACATACTGCAACTGTTTGTGAAGGGTGGACATTTATATGTTGGTGCAGGTTGTTATGTGCATATTTATATGTAGGTTGTAGTGTGTGGCAAACAAGACAGCATACAGTGCTGGCATATGACATGTGGTGTTTAAACGCTGTGGGTATGATTTGTTAGGTTTTTAGTCTTCCAGACAGGTGGTCCTGCTAAAGATACATGGGCTGAGAATACCTTCCATGCATTCTGCACAAGACTGTGCAATATTATTACATAACTGTATCCCTCTCAACCTTTGCATAATTGATATTCCCACCATGAAAGGTGGACTGTATATGTGCCTATATGTATATCTATATGTACACCAATGGATGTTTATATGTACTCTCAAGCTCAATGTTGTAAATGTATTGCCATCCCTTTTGTTACAAGCCCTGTACCCATGAACTACCACATAGGTGGTAGTCTACTCAACACCAAAAGTGTGATAAGAGACCACGGGACACAGGTTGACAGTAGTGTCCCTTTTGATAATCACAGTGCCACACTAGTCATGTAAACTGTGTACGGTCCACATGTCATCAGAAAAGGTGTGTCATCCATGGAAAAAGAGGTCAGTGTTCCACTCTACTCATCAGTCATAAAACCCATCATAGAGTACAATGGCCCTGTTGGTATGTACCTCAGAATACATCTACAGCAACTGTAGACGCCAGACACATACCTCACAAAGAGTATTACCAGACAGATGCCCTATGCAGACTGTCTTACAAAACCACAGCTACACTGTGTCACATACCGCCTACCCAGAGGCAACCTCTGCCTAACATACAAAGCTATGCCAAACCCACAGGCGTTGGACATGCTCCATATAAACAGATTAAAATCCATATAAGTTACACACTGTACTGATCTAAACCTTATAACGTCAAAAAGCAGAACATGCTGGAGTGGTACATCATCATCTCAGACACATACCGTACTCTGGAACTAACTACCTATCAATAGCAAATAAAGGTCTTCATTAGCAGTTGTCATGAATAATCATGATGATTGGATGTGAGATAGGAAATACAACCCGAGAATCACCTCTGTGGCTCTGCATGACAGGGGCACATGAACTTAAATTACATGGGTGTTGAAGGGCAGGGTACCATATGGCTAGGCTTCCATAGGCCCTATGGCTAATAGCCTATTAGCTACCTAGGACCCTTTACACACACACATGTACTTGTTGCATTACTTGCTATGTGAGGTTGACTGAGTGTGATGGTGAATGTGTAGGTGAATGTGTCAATGTTGTGTATATGTGTGATAGCCTAGTGGGAAACTGTTTATATCATGGTATGTAGTGTTGTAGCTTTGATCCCAGCAAAAGATATGCTATTGCTAGGCAGGAAAAGCAGTATGGCATACGGTGTGACGTAGTCCCATGGTGTTGACTGGAGTGTGCCATTGTAGGCTAAAGCAGTACATGTATGCTTATTGATTGTTAACACTAGTGAATACAAATCCTGTATGAACTGTAGTACTACCTGAAGCTGTAGGCCTAAACAGCACAGTATGGTGTATATCCACATTGCTTGGAAACACTGTTTTGTGTGTTACCTGTAGTACTCACACATTACATACCTCAGGCATAAGGTTTTGTAAGTGCTGACACACAGTACTGTATGGTACACAGGTAGAACTCATCTGGGTTGCCATACCTTTGTGTCTTGTAGGTATGTCTGATGTGTGTGTGGGTATGCCTGTAACATGGCCTCGGTGGTATGTGTGTCACAGGATATAAGTGCATATCTAGCAACATGTATAGTGTAGTACAGCAGTATGCCACCTATATTGATGAATGTGCACATATGTCACTTAGGGGTTTGCTATCAACAAGTAGCATGGTGTACTGGTAGTACTGTAACTGTACTTTACATTCATTTCAATGGATGACAAATGTCTGTATGCATTAGCTTCATATATACCTCCTGTAGCTAGGTGGTGCATTGTGTCGCATACAGTGTGCCATGTGCTGTTGTATAGTCTTACATACTGGTTTCACTTTGTTGCTGTGCAGAACATGGTTTGGTACATAGTATGTGCCAGGCACTGTCAGGCAGTTGTGGGCTGAGCAGTGATATGTGGTATTAAAAGTGTGTATCTACTGACAGCCAATAGGTTGCTATATATGGCATTTCATTGATGCCTGTACTTTAGAATGTTAAGTGTGCCACATGACTTGCTCACAATTATTGTTTTATTGTCTTCCAGGGACATGTCTCACAATTGAAAACCCGAGTATTTCCCTGAAGAGGAGGAAGTCATCCTAGATGCCCTAATACAACATCACAACCTACTGTTCTCCAGAACCAGCCAGGACCAGCATGGGCGCACTGCACTGTGGCAGGATGTTGTCTGTCGGGTGAATGATGTAGGCATGCATAACCGGACTTATGAGCAGGTACGCCATCACTGCAGTGATTTAATCAGACATCTCCGGCAGCATGCCTCCGATGTCCACAGACAACAGCTTGCCACAGGTGGTGGTGCAGCAACACATCCACCCCTCACCAGAGTGGAAGAGCTGCTCCTCAGTGTGGTGGCTCCTGGCCAACCACTACAACAGACATGTGTCATCATGGAAGCCGAAGTCACCCAGCACGTCGACTCAGAGCGTGCAGGTAACATGGCATATCTGTAGACTACTGTTAGCTCAATTGTTAGAACATGCATTTATTAGATGTGTACTGTGTATTTAGAAGATGGGGAGCCTGGTGTCATGCAATACTGATAATTTGGTACATCATCTGTATGCCTGTGACTGTCACCTGTTGTACTGTAAAATTGCAAACTCACAGCAGCAATGCCATAGTTGTTGACATTGACAAACTGTCTCATATCCTTGTAGGTCCCTCTGGTGTGATAGCAAGACAGCAGACCCATGCTGGTGAGTGTTCTACATTTGATATAGCATATAACATGTGCATGTCATAGGAGAGTTGTAGGCCATATACACATGTGAAACACCTACACATAATGCATGCTCTGCATGTTCTCTGTGGGACTATGCACATCCCATTTACATGAATAGCTGCCTCAAACACATGCAATACACAGAGCATCCCAACCAATTGTGGTACACTCTAGTGGACATTGTATAGGCAGAGTCAATACACATGCACACAACATACACCACTTTGTCATATGCAGTAAGTGTCAATACGATACACATGGTGTAAGTAGACACCTGCTGTTAGGTCAGATTCCAGTATCCCAAATGTCATCAGCACAGCACACATACTATACCTGAGGGGTAGAGGCATATCATGGGGCGGTGCAATATGCTTCAACACACAACACATTCATGTTAGGCAATGCTCCCTATTGAACACCTTACATACCCATGTAACAACTGGCTGTGAAATGGTTAATGTAGCCACAGTGGTGCAGGTCAGGTACAGCAAGATAGTTGCCAGTGTGGCATACATTAGTGGCCTTGAGTGACCCCATGATGCTGCCTGATGATGGCTCATGGTACTACACTACATCCAGTTACAGTAACTACAGTACTACACATAGCATTCATTGCTATACACCTGACAGTCGTGTGCATCCAGCCATGGTATGTATACCTATGAGTGATGGTGCACAGGACATTGGAAAGCATTTAATACTTGCACAGCAATGTTGTGTCCATGAACACATTGTGTTCCAGGGTGAGGCCAATCATTGAACAACACGCATGCATCAAAGACATGTATACTGTTATCAACAAGGACTCTCTACACTCTTACTGCATGCTGTTGAGCAACACACATCCTGCATGCTGACATGTGTGATAGGACTCTTTGGCTTGTGATACTGTACTCCACCATCCACCACTAATGAGTATGTTCTGTATTGCTTTTGGTGTGTGTGTGTGTGTGTGTGTGTGTGTGTGTGTGTGTGTGTGTGTGTGTGTGTGTGTGTGTGTGTATGTGTGTGTGTGTGTGTGTGTGTGTGTGTGAACTTGACTGAGTAGTGTATTTGTGTGCATGTGTGCATGTGTTCATGTGTGCATGTGTGCATGTGTGCATTTGTGCATGTGTTCATGTGTGCTAACATCCTGTACAGATTGTAAAGTGTGTTTCCTGTTTTCCTCTCACAGGTGCTGAGGTTTTGTTGGATGAGTGCAACAGGGAACCTAAAGTCACTGCCACAAATAGTGGACATGATGATACATGTGATGTGGCACAGGCAGGTTTGACAGGGTCTGTCATTGGTCTGCCAATCGACAGTACACAGCTTTCCACCCCATCTATGGGCACATTCATACTGCCAATACATCCCTCAACACCAATGGCCTTAGCTGAGGAACAGCATACAGTAGGCATTGACCAGGATAGTGTGGTATCTATGCCATGTGCAACCCCTCACAGCAGCCATACCCAGACACCTGGAATGGTACCACAAAGGCATATGTCCAGGGGTTCTTGTGGGAGTACTGCTGGTCGTAATGCCCCTGGCAGACATGCCCCCACAGGTCTCACAACCTCAGGTATGTTCCAGGCTGTAATGCAGGCACAGGCACGTATGGAACGGTACACCAGGCAGGGACTAAGGGCACAGAGGGCCCATAACACCGCTATCAATTACAGTATCCGTGACCTTGCCGGTGCCATCCATAATTACACCAAGGTCATCGATAGACGTTAGGGGGAGACATTAGATGTCCTTCACAATGTAATGTCCATGTGCCAGGACAGTGCAGGATTGCTGAAACGTCAATGTGAACGTAGGCCAGCAACATCATCAGCTGGCAGTCGTCGCAGAAGACACACAAGTCCCAGCCGCTCCCGTAGTGGCAGTACCAGCCCCAGCAATGTTGGGGCTGGGCTGTCAATAGACTGTCCTAGACAACCATGTGCACGTGGCTCTGGCCAGTCCCAGCAGGGACATGGGTCCAGTCGACATCCCTCTGCCTCTGATGATAGTACCCAGTCTGGCTTAGTACCCAATACTGTCCGTGACACCCCTGATAGGTACTGTGTCCGTGGCTGGAGACAGTGATCTGTACAGCCTGGCAGGTGCAGTCTGTGGCTGTCCCACAACCTCCTGTATTTGGCAGCCACATGGTGGAACTGTGTGCATGCAGACACACACATAAACCAAACACCAAGGGTTAACACATACACACACACACATTACATCAACATTGACCCATGCTGTATTGTTGTCCCTCACACACACACACACACACACACACACACACACACACACACACACACACACACACACACACACACACACACACACACACACACACACATACACACACATGTCGATTGGATGGGTCATTGTCGGGTTCTGGCAAACCAACAACACACCCTGTGCATATGATGAAACTGTGCCACCTCCTGTCATCTGTGACATTGATGCAGGAACAGGCTAACATGGTGCTGATGCACAGGGTGACCTAATAGCAGTGTAGCAATGTTAGCATGTTGTCAACAGTAAAGTGTAATGATATCCTTGTAGGTATATCTGAGCAGGCATGATGCATTAAAGCTATAATTATCAATGTAGTATTGTTTACACCAGTGTTAATTCCAAAAATGTATTGTCTGCCCATGTGCCACTTGGCTGATGTGTGTGTGGTACTGGCAGCATGTGTTGGTGGGTGGACGGTATGTGTGTGATGTGTGCAGTACAGATTTGCAGGTGTACATTTATAAACATGGTGGAGGTGCACTGTCTGCATGTACGTGCATAATGGACACATGGGAAGGGTGACATGCCCTGTATTACACAGTGTTAACACTTCATATTTCCTATTGGTGGCCAGTATGCATTTTACTACACATATGTTTTAACTTGGGTACACATGTGTGTATGACATGGTTTGACACTATGCTGTGGGTGATACTGTTAATATCGGTCATTGGTTTGCATTCTGGTAGTATAGACAACCTCAACAGCCTGACTATAACCAATCGTTAGATGATGTCTTGACAACTGACACACAAATGCAGGATACACAGTAGCATTTGAATCCTTCTGGTACTATACTATACCAGTAACCAGTGGTACCGCCACCCATTCCTGGGACCACTCCTGTTTGGCATTTAGCTGTCCTAGGTACAAGCAAACACACTAGGGATATGTCCGTCCACATCTGGTAATGCATACAGTGGCCTACAATGCATTCTCTGGATGAGACACTTATCCTCCACAAGGGTATCATACAGACAGATACCTGTTGACCAACCCATGCTGTAAAGCTATAAGCCAACTATAGCATAGTCATCCACATTTACTAAACATAGTATCCTGACAGTACCACATAGGTAGTAGCCCACAACATGCAGCAGGGGTACTGATGTGTACATACAGCCACATGTTATGTCATCTGTCCTTTGGTATTCACATTTCCAAAGGTATTCTGATGTCCCTAGGTGCATCACATAAGCAATAAGGGGTCTGTATGCATATCCACGAAGTTGTTGTACACCTATAATGAATGCCCATTATTGACAGACTGTGTTGTGTTTGAACATGTGTGACATATACCCCAGACATGAACCCTCACTCACACTATTCTATAGAAACTGTCATGGGTGTGTGTGACACAGATGACCTAGGCCACAGATCACTACAGTGGCTGGCCTTGTCACATACATACATATGTGACCTAAGGTCTGAGAAGCAGCAGCACAAACTGTCAATGGTAACAGATGTATTCATGTAGAAAGCAGGCTTCACATCTATGAACTAATTGAGGTCACATGTACATATATGTATTTGCCACACAAATACCTGAAGTGTGTTGTTTTACTGATATGTCATACAGTAGGAAAAGCAAAACCCACAACACACTCAGCAGTTGCAGAATTCAAACACCTACCTATGTTATGATACTAGAGAGATATGCATTAACACGACATGCTATATGCTTTACTGGGAGTTTTCCTTTCCACTGCTGTATTTGTGGGATACTGACATCATCAGACTTGCCAGTTTTCCTAGTCTCCAAAAAGGGCACTGCTTTCAAAGGGAATCACCCCCCCCCGGGAATCACCCCCCCCCACACACACACACTCAGCAATTGCAGGATTCAAGCCCCTACCTACCTAGATTATGATTCTAGAGAAGTATGTATTTACATGACACACTATATGCTTTACTGGGAGTTTTCCTTTCCACTGCTGTATTTGTGGGATACTGGCATCATCAGACTTGCCAAAGAGGAATTTACCTCTTTTCATGTGTTTTCCTAGTCTCCAAAATGGGCACTGCTCTTAAAGGAAATCATATACACAGACCCCCCCCCTACACACTCAGCAATTGCAGGATTCAAACCCCTATTTAACTATGTTATGATTTTAAAGAAGTACGCATTTAGACAGCATGCGATATGCTTTACTAGGAATTTTGCTTTCCACTGCTGTATTTGTGGGATACTGACATCATCAGACTTGCCAAAGAGGAATTTACCTCTTTTCATGTGTTTTCCTAGATTCCAAAAAGGGCACTACTCTCAAAGGGAATCACATACACACACCCCCACCCACACTCAGTAATTGCAGGATTCAAAACCCTACCTAACTATGTTATGATTCTAGAAAGGTACACATTTACATGACATGCTATATGCTTTACGGGGAATTTTCCTTTCCATTTCTGTATTTGTGGGATACTGACATCATCAGACTTGCCAAAGAGGAATTTACCTCTTTTCATGTGTTTTCCTAGTCTCCAAAATGGGCACTGCCCTCCCCCACACACACACTCAGCAATTGCAGGATTCAAACCCCTATTTAACTATGTTATGATTCAAGAGAGGTATGCATTTACATGATGCGCTATATGCTTTACTGGTAGTTTTCCTTTCCACTGCTGTATTTATGGGATACTGACATCATCAGACTTGCCAAAGAGGAATTTACCTCTTTTCATGTGTTTTCCTAGTCTCCAGAAAGGGCACTCCTCTCAAAGGAAATCACACACTCAACAATTGCAAGATTCAAACCCCTCCCTAACCATGTTATGATACTAGAGAGACACGCATTAACACGATGCGCTATATGCTTTATTGGGTGACTTCTTTTCTCCTGCTATATTTGTAGGATGCTGACATCATCAGACTGGACATGGTAATGTGTGTGCACTTTGTTTTATGCAATCCCAGGAATGAACCATGTGGGACAGCAGGTGTTAACAGCTTGAACAGGACTCCACAGTTCTTAGCTTGTGTGATCTATCTGTGGACCAATTGCCATCCCATCATATGACAATACATATTTATGCACAGATTGTTGATTTTGTAGATACGACATGTGTCTGGGATGTTGATAAAGGGCTATTCAAAGTCTATGTGGGACATGTGTAGCTCCTTTCAGTGATGTATGTCCTGGGTGGCTGCCTTGCAAACAGTCTAGCAGGTTTGGGAACCATAATCTTCCCATGAACAAACCAAAGTTGGTAGGGTTGTGTGTTTCTCGGCTTCCAATAGCTCTGTTTATGACTTCAATCATGATGGACTCCATGGCCTTGCAGATCAGACTTCATAGGCTGATAGGACTATAGTTCCCATGGTCTGTTGTGCACCAACACTTGTGGGGGTGTGTCATATGTTGCTGTAACCCATTCAACAGTTTCAGATCCTGTAGAGAGGGTGAGGCTCAGCAGACTGTTCAGGTGCAGGGTCTGTTTGTTCTGCAGTTCACTTATGACACATATAGGGAAACAATGTAATCTAAATGATGCCATGTTTTCATCTTTGGAAGGAGCTGTTTACCCATTCTACATGTGATAGCTCCTGGTATGATGATAGGGCCTTTTGTCAGGGGGAGGTCAGTATGTATGTATGGGCCTGTCTAACAGGATGTTGGCATTGTCAGTCAGGGGCAGTTGGCCCTGACTCAGGACGCATATGAGTGTACATTGCTATTTATGACATAGCTGAAGGAAGTGTCATGGTTCTGTCTGGACTCCTTCGCATATAATCTTTCCAAAACACAGACAAACTTGAGCACTAAACCCGTTATACTCTTTTACACACTTAACACCCTACTGATCCTTTTTGATCACTCAACAGAGTATTTTATCATAATATCCTGGCTTGTCCAAAGGTAAATTTTGTGTGCACTCTCCAGTCCAGCTGGTAAATATGGGTATTTTGAGGCAACGTTACAACTGCCTTATGTACACAGACAACCCTCTCCTCCTCCCAACAAACTCAGATATATGTGAGAGATGCAAATATATAGACAAACAGGAGGCTGACCTCACTCGACCCATGACTAGCACAGTCTATCAGGTGGTGAAGGTAACCACACACACCACAAATCCAGTCTCACATAGACCTATAGCAACAGCAAACAAAACACATTACCACACAAAAACATACTCAGAGGCTCTAAATAAACTCTGCCTAAGCAGCAGAGACCTCCAAAGCAGACACACAAACAACTGCTACCCCACAACAATACCCACATATCACATAGTTCACAAAGTCAGTGTGCCACACGGTCACTGCCCTTGGGGCTAAACAACACACCTAATACTCTTGTAATAGGTGACTCTATTGTCAGACACACTGATGTCCCACTCACCAGGCTGAACAAGGAGAAGGTCACTTTGACCTGTCTGTCAGGTGCCAGGATCCACCACATAACACATGCACTCAGGTCACTCCAAAGCAAGTACAAATATGGCTCCATTATTGTCCATGCTGGTGTGAATTACCTCAGACGTTCCTCCCTGGACTACATGACAAGAGACATAGAGGAGCTCTCTGATCATGTAGCCCAGGCCAGTATGACCCTGACTTTGTGTAGCATCTTACCTTCACCAAGAATGATGGCACAGTATGCAGACAAAATGATCAATTTTAACAGTTGGCTAACGTATTGGTGTCATTCAAAGGGGATCCAGTGTCTGTCAGCCTGGGATGACATGCTCGACATGCCACATTGCTTCACTAGGGATGGCTTGCACCTGTCACCCCTGGACTTTCAAATACTGGGTAAGGCTCTTGCCACCCCATAGTGCCTTTTTTAGGCAAGCCTCAAAAGACAAACCCACCTCCATAGACAATACAAGGTAAAAGAAAGTAAAGGTAATGCTGCTCAACACCAGATGTCCAAACCTCAGAATGCACACACTCAAGGCTCTCCTCAGTATGGAGAATGTCGATATCTGTGCAGTAACAGACACCTGGTTCAGGCTCCCGAAAGCACCCCAGCACTACCAGGTCATACTTCATACCATGCTTTTCGGCCACAAAACTCGGACCGACCAACATAAATAGGGGGAGTATCCATATACATCACAGATACACACACCTCCAGGTTAGTAGCACTGCACGAAGCATCAGAGACCATACATGTGCAACTAACAGTGGGCAAAACTGCCTTTCAGTTTGTAGCCTGCTACAAGACCACCCTCCCAAACTAAGGAACCCCACTTGGCTTTCCTGAGAACACTGGAGAATATGAAGGTCTCTCCAAACACCATTATATTGGGTGACTTTAACTACCCAAACATTGACTGGGAATACTACTCAAGCCACAACACCCTCGCCCAACGGTTGCTAAAATTTATAAACTTAAATGCTATGGCACAACTGGTCACCACACCCACAAGAGGGGAAAACATATTGGACCTGATCATCACCAACATGGGGACTCTATGTTCCACACCAGAGGTATACCCCTCATTGGTAAGGTCAGACCATATATTTATCTCACTGGACATCCATATCCTGTCCCCGCCCCCATCCTAGGTAATCTCGGTGAAGAACTTCTCAAAAGCAAACGTCACACTTCTCAAAACCAAGGTAGTATCCTTCAAAGACCCTGGGAGAGTGGTAAATACTGCTCAGACCACAGAATCCTTTACTAACGCATTCTATGGACACCTACTGGAATGCATGGATCGTGCTATCCGAAATAAAAACAAGACTCACTCCTCCAAAGGCAGGGGACCTGTCTGGTGGACCCCGGCCATAAATAAGCTATACAACGAAAAGAGGAGGCTACTACATGATAGAGCACAATCCCAAAAAGGTAAGGCATCTCTGAGCAGTACTAGCAAGAAGCTACGATCACTCATGAATTAATCTAAGGCCCGCTTCGAAAGGAAAATTGCACCAGACACTAAGGACAATCACAAGACCTTCTTCAATTATGTCAGGAACCTGGGTGGCAACTCGCAGATATGCTGTGAGTTAGTGCAACATGACAAAAAATACACTGAACCCACAGAGATTGCCAACATCCTGGCACAGATTCAGTGCAAATGTCTCCCCCCCATCCCCCTAAAGGGCAAATGTCCATCCCAACAGAGTGTAGCCTCCCTGACATCACAGATGAACAGGTGAGACCTGCCCTCTCCAAAGCAGACAACACAGCATCAATGGGACCGGACGGTGTCCCGGTCTGTGTCTTACACGAGCTTCATGAAGAACTTAACCCTCACATTAAGTCACTGTTCAATATCAGACATACTACAGTATATGTACCCAAGGAATGGCGTACAGCAACAGTGGTCCCGCTCCACAAAGGTGGTGCCACAACGGACCACAGACACTATCGCCCTATAAGCCTAACTAGCCTGGTCTTCAAAGCTATGGAGCGTATCATCATGGAACTCATACACAAAGACATCGGGAACCTACAGACACTGGATCCTATCCAATTTGGCTTTGTTGAGGGCAGATCTTGCCTCTTGAACCTGGTTGACTTCTTTAAACAGTTACCAGGTCCATAGATGTAGGGTAGGTAGTCCACATAGCCTACCTGGACCTCGCAAAACCCTTCGACACAATACCCCACTTGGGCATCATAAATAAGCTCACAAGCTTAGATATCAACACATATGTCACAAGATGGATTGCAAACTGGATCAGGTATAGCACCCACATGGTCAGTATTGCAGGTGCCATGTCTGACTCTACACCAGTTACAAGTGGCATCCCACAAGACTCAGTCCTGGGACCTCTCTTGTTCAGTATATATTTCTCTGACTTACAGGCTAACACAGGAGGGCTATGACTGACCAAGTTCGCAGATGACTGCAAACTGGGTGCCATAATCGACTCTCCAGCTCGCACAAGCATCCTCCAAAAGAGTCTCACAGAGATGGATAACTGGTGCCAGAGTCATGGCCTACAGCTAAATGCCATTAAATGCATAGTTATCCCCTTTGGGAATAACACAGTGCCCACACATTACCACATAGGTGGTACTCCATTAAGTACAGAAGAAGTTATTAGGGATTTGGGGACTCGAGTAGATGGTAATCTCTCCTTTGACATTCATGCTGCCAAAGTGGTTAGACAGACCTTCTATATAGCCCACCTTATCCCAAAAGGTTTCACATCTAGATTAAGTGAGGTCATTGTGCCCCTATACTCATCAGGCCCATGATTGGATACAATGCACCATTTGGGATGTACCTTACCCAACACCTGCAGCAACTGTAATGGCCACAAAAGTACCTCACCAAGTGGATCTAGGGACTCACACAGATGCCCTGCGCAGTTCGGCTAAAGTAACTTCAGCTCTACTCAGTTGCTTACCGCCTACTCGGATGCGATCTGTGCCTGATGTTTAAAGCCATGTCCAACCCAGAATTAATGGACATGCTCCACCTCAGGATATCTGACTCCCTTAAAGCTACACACTCCAGGGACTTAAACCTCAGCACAGATATTAATAGGACATGCTGGAGGGACTGATTCATATCCCAGAGGCTCCCCTCACTCTGGAATGAGATCCCAGTCCCGCATAGGCAGAGCCTCTCACTGACCCTCTACAGGAGACATCTTGATGAGTGGATGGGTGATCGTATGTTTACCCCTGGGATCTCTTCTGGGTCCCTGCTAGATAGTGGCACAATAAACTAACTGTAAAAGGGCTATCTTGTGTGACCTAGTATTCACAGGCACAGTCTAGTAATCTAACAGGGTTGCAAAAGCCAAACACACTCTGGCTAGGCTTATAAATGCCCTAGGGCAGATAGCCTAGTATCAATCTATGAACCTATGATAATGTTTGGAGTGCACATTGTTTATTGATGATACTGATTGCAGGCTTTTTATCTTCTTTGCTTTCCCACTTTCTATGAACAACCTAAGTATCTGTAGTAAATATTTGATTATGACAGGGTTTCAATATATTATATATGTGTCTGTTGTCATATAACTGTGTGCACAAGGCGGATTGGTGAATAGTGAGAGGTTCCTGGGTTAACACATGCAACTGCCGGATATGTGTGGCCCACTGCTGTACTCAGACATGGCCTAAGTGTGTGAGCATGCCCAGTTTGGCCTTTCAGTGTTTTGTTGCCTGACATTTGTCTCATTTATTCGTGTGTGAGCATGCCCAGTGTGACCTTTCAGTATGTTGCTGTCTGAAGTACACTACATTTGTTACTGTGTGTGAACATGACCAATATTAACATTTATATGTGTTGAAAATCAGGTTCTACTTTTACTGCAGGGCTCACCTTTGTGTCATAACTCAACAGGGATTATGCTGTGCCTGCAGAGTTTCCATGAGATACTTTGCACAGACTTATCAACATTTCTTCATACAGGCTGACCAGTGAAATACTGTCATGGTTTAGTGGGTCAGTACTATGACTATAGAGCACAGTATCCTGGATTCGAGGCCTGTTACTGCTTTATATTTTCATACACGGCAGACCAGACTGCTTAAGGGGCAGTAGAGCAAATATGAGCATGTTTACCTGCTTTTGCTCAACTATGCCCAACTTTGACCAAGCTTGTCCAACATTGCTCAATGTTAACCAACATTGCTGAACGTTGCCCAATATTGCTCAACATTGACCAAAGTTGTGCTAGTTAGTGTGTGTAATTTTGTTTACATATATTAAATAGTGGTAAAAGCTGTTTAGCACTGCTTTATATTGCTTAACACATAGCAATCATGGCTCAGGTGGTGCTGCAGGGCTGCCTATGTTGGATGCACATACTACACTCCCTATACATGTTTGAGAACAGGTAGTGTGAAGTTAGGCATCCCTTTAACTATATGTGCGAGTCAGAGAGAGGTACCATTTCCTGGGTTCCTACTGAGCCAGTGTATGTGCTATGCATTGCCTCTTTGCCAAGGCCAAATCATACTGGGCACACCTCCTTCTGCCTACTGGGGCAGGCTCAGGTTGTTCCTCCTCCGAGTCACGCTCTGCCTGTGATGGCCTTGGCAATGGTGGGGGGCTGTTTGGCCCAGGCCTATGCTGCTCCTGCTGCAGCTGTTTTTGCAGGATCATATTATGTAGCATAGCACATACCATGACAATTTATGTACATGTAGTTGGTGAGTACTGCAAGGCTCCACCAGATGTGTCCAGGCACCGGAACCGTGACTCGAGCAGCCCAAACACACGCTCGATTACATCTCGTGTTTGTGCGTGTGCTTCATTATGGCATTCCTGTTCTGGTGTGTGTGCGTTTCTGATGGGTATCATCAGTCACAGCTCCAGTGCATAGCCAGCATCCCCCATTAGGTGACCATGAGGGATGTCCCCATTGGCAAATGTCTGGTACAGCTGTGTCAGATGCCAGATATGGGAATCATGGTAGCTTCCAGGGCAGCCAGCACACACATTCAGAATTATGCCCTGGCATCACACATGACCTGGCAGTTGATGGAGGGGAAGCCCTTGCTGTTAAAGTAGACCCTACCCCGCTCACTGGCTGGTGCTTTGATGCGTATGTGCGCGCAGTCTATTGCACCCACTACCTCAGGGTATTCCGCTATTTGCTGGAAGAGACGCTTATTGCTGGCCAATACCTCATGGGAATTGGGGAAATATACATGATCACTGACACGTGCTGACATGGCATCCAGGAACTGGTGCAGTACCCTGGATGCTGATGCCTGTGATATCCCCATCATATCACCAGTTGGTTTCTGGAAGGTACCTGTTGCTAATAGTCTTAGGCCAACACATACCTTGGTTTCCACTGGAATGGGTTCTCCTCTGTTGGTTCTGTGTGTGAGGCGTGGCCTGCACAGCCCAACAATTTGCTGCATGAGGGCTCTGTCCACTCTATAGCGCTCCACTATCTCCAGCTCATGTAGCCCCTGATAGGTTAACCTGGGCCTGTACACTCTTCTCTGTCTCCTCACTGTGGGTTGTCCAGCAGCATTCGCCCAGAGCATGTTGCATATGTCGCCTTATAACAGCAATGGCAGCCCCTAACATTTCTTTGTCTCAGTAAAGCTTTTTCAGTTTTCACTTCTATTAGCTTACTGCAGTGTTGCAGTGCCTCTGAGAGAAACATAGTGGAAAGTTGTTTACAGAGTTTTAAGTGCTGGGCTGGGCTGGGCTAGTGTACTGCCTCTATAATTGCCTGATTTTGATTGTTTTCACCTGCTAGCTCTGCTCGTTCTCCCTGGTTAACTTCTTACTATTTGTTGTGTTTCCATTTCCCTTTCTGTTTCCACAGGGGAGCAGCGCCGCACACAAGCACAAACACGCTCACAGCAGCTCACACGTGCGCACACATGCTTACATGGACTAAAACCTGCTTATTCTTGCTAAAACACGCGCGCACAGGCGCATACACACTTACACAAATTTCAACAACCTTAGACATGCTTACTCCGGCTTAAACGCATGCACACAGGTGCACATGTGTGCACACAGTCTTACTCGGAAATACAGATGCGCACCCGAGCACAAACACATTACAAGCACTTCAACAAGAAGCTTTAATGTTATCCACGGCATACACCTTCAATTTCTTGCCTTTAGCTAGGGTACCTGTTGACACACCTCTTCCAGTGATGAGTAACTGTCAGCAAACACATGCCACTCTGCTCCAATGAGCTTCACTTCTTTCATACATACCCCCCTCGTGATGTCACCTATCTTCTACTCTGATACTCCCCTTATCCTACTCCTACACTCCACTGACTGTGCTCATTTGCTATGTAAACTTGGGATTCACTATCCTTACCCTCATTTGCATAGAATTGCCTACTAATGCTTGGTTACATCTCTTAGACTGAGCTTCCCCCCTTAACAACCTCTACTCGGTAGCCATGTTGTCTTCGGCCTGCCATTCCCTTGCATTGTAAATTAAGAATTACAATAAAATCCATATTTGTGGATTTTAATTATTGGTTTTCTGGTTATTAGAGCACAGCACGTTTGCGCGGCATTGCACTATGCTTAAACTTCGGAGATCGGGATAAAAAAATTATTTTATTTTTATTTTGCATCAGTGAACATTGCCAATGGCCATTGGCATGCTTCCTTAACTGGATGCATCTTTTTTTTGGAGCTGTCAGGGCTCCGTTTTGCTATTTGCAGAACGGTACTCAGTTGTCAATAGAGTACATTTATGCAAATAACACTATTGTTTTCGGACAGGTTCGGGTTTCCTGGATCGCAAATTTACCTCATTTGCATAGCTTTCACCAGCAGTTGAGGTAATTTGCATATCCTAGCCCTGTCCGTGTAAGAGTCATTTTAGGAGCTCTCTTGCATGCCCCTAGCGACTGTTCCTGGATCGCTCGGCAGACATGTTGGCTCCATGGAGTCTTACTCTACTCTTAGACTCTATGCAAGCCTTCGTGAATCCAGCCCAATGTATTTTTAGATGTTCTTTGAGATGTTTCTTGAAGAGTGGTGTAGATGTGAGAGATGTGAGTGTTCTAGGAAGCTTGTTCCAGATTCTGCCCACAACATTGGTAAAAAGTGAGTCCCCAGCTTATTAGCTGAGCATAGTGTTGTAAGATTTTTATATGGGGAGATCAGTTTAGAGAGGATAGGGGTATTATTTGGGTGATAAAGAATTTTTTGTGTGATCACAAGTTGATTATATAGTAGTTGGTTTTGTAGTTCTGACCATCCGAGTTGTTTAAGGTTGAGACAGTGGTGTGTTCTAAAAGGGGAGCCAGTGGCAAATCTGACTATATTATTATAGCTAGTTTCAAGCTTGCTAAGATTGTGCTTTGATAGATTGGTATATATGGCAGAAGCATAGAATAGGGTAGAAGTGAGATGAGTCTGGGCAATGGTGATTCTAGCTAGCAGTGTGAGGAAGGGTTTGATTCTATACAGGGAGCCTATTTTTTTATTGACAGTTTTTATAGTATTGTTGATATGATCATCATAGCTGAGGTTATGATCTATGCCCCGGGATTCATGAAGCTTGGCACAAGGCCGGCGTTAGGCTTGCGTCGACTGTGTGGCGTGAAGATGGCGCAGTAGTGCCAAATGCATATTAATGAAGGCACACTGCCGCCACAGCCACATGCATAGGAAACGAGCTCGAGTGCATAGGGCATGTTGAAGTGCCACACTGAGGCATGGAAATGTCACCTGTCGACGTGCAACCTAAAATGCTTGCATATAACAATTTGCAAGCAATAGTAATCACATCTGTCAGTGTCCGTGGATACTGAAACGTATGCAAAGCATGCAAGACAGTTCCTGCAAACACAAAATGAAGAAGCAAACACAAATGCACGGTAGGGAATAACGGGTCCCTATCCCTCGAACAAATGACATTGAAAACAGTGTGCCTGTAGTCCAACGCAGTGTAGATAGTTATATCAAGTGGAAATGAAACGCATCATGTTAGCGCGCCGCCAATAGGTACGTCCAGCCCAATGGTCAGGGTCACCAGCTGACCCACATTGTGAGTGAGAGTACACAGCTGGGCAGATGTGTCCATAACAAAACCACGATAAATGTAAATATCTAGCGACCGTATGACAGAATTATATCCCACAACGCATGTAATAGTCACATACAATAGGTATGTCCGTATTTAACATACCATATGTGACAGGAAATAGAATAAGCATGAAAACAAAACAGAAGGAGCATATAAACTGCTACAACAATAAGGCAACATGTAGGCTTAAAGGAACAGTATTATCAATAGTGTTGACTGTGGATATGTGTTGTCCAGTACAATTGGCTATGTGTCTGGAATATATCCCATCCTGGACATAGGAAAAGGTGGCTTCCTACCAATGATCAGAACAGTCGGCCAAAGTCCGCACATATGCGGTCCAAGCCGTACTTGTCAGGATGTGTCACAGTTGAACGGTTATTACCCGGGTGTACCAACCATGTCATGAAAGTTAAGTATGGGCGTGCACCTATGTGCGTGATGTATAGCATGTGGAAGGTGAAACATGCCAGAGTAGTCCACACAACCATACAGGTACCTGACATATGTAGTGTATGCAATGTGTTACCTTGACCGTGTCATGGGCCAGCAACCAAAGCAGTGACGGATAGAGTGACAGGAATATGTGTGTGGGGGGGATGGGTAATGGTATAATCCTCAAAGGTGAGACTGTGTTGTATGCAGAATAGGTGAACTGGAGGTGTATGAGGGAGCAGCGGGTGAATCAGAAAGAAACACAAAGAACATGTATACACATCTGCAATACAACCTGACAGGCCATACTGTAGAACACAATCCCATAAACAGATGAATATTAAAATGTGCGATACAAATGTACAGAAATGTCACCGGCACATACCCACAGATTGGTCCTGATGGAACCAGCCAAATCAAATGCAATGCACCTGGATGCATAATGGAATACCCATCATCCCCTCCACAGCCCACAACCCGCCCCCATACCTGAACGTCCACCAAATCCAGCCATACTTGGCCTACTAGCTTGGTGCAGCCACATCTACACATAGTGACCAGGATAGTAGGCAGTGTCACCCTAGGCAGTTCCAGGATTGCAAACTATGTATCCCTTGCATGTAAAACCCCCAGCACATTTTCGTAACGCCAAAAGAATGGTCGGTGTTGGTCTTGTTAAATTTTTGGATATCCCTCATGGGATAAGTAACCTGTGTAAACATCAGAATGGGTATCAAGACACGATGTCCAGTCCTGTAGACATCTGGACACAAGTTGGAATGTACAGTAGTGGTGCACAAGACTGTCCAGCCCTAGATGGTCATGCAGAACCTAGTACCTAGGATCAAACACCTGCCTGTGACACACGTGTCTCGACATGAATAATCGAGAGAATATATTGAACACATTCGCATAGTGGCACTTGGAAATAGGGTGATGAAGGCACTGACGTAAACAGGATACCCCCTTATCCACTGTGTGAGGGACAGTCACTGTGTGGGTAGGTGTGTCCTGACCAACAATGATACAATGCCAAATTGCCTGTGATTGTAGGAAATAACTAGGTACCATACTGAATGTAACAGTTGCCTAAAGCGGTCATGTCAGGATAGAAAATACGTAATTCATACAAGAAACAGACTAACAACTAAAGTGCTAAAGGTATAGGCTGACAGCTATGAAACTAATGAATGTTCTAAACCTGCACTGACCGTGGGTATGTGTTGGCCTAAACAATCTGGTGTCCCCAGAATATATCCCAACCTGTACATATGACAATGTGTCAACCCTACCAATGGTCAGAGCATTCGCACAATAACTGGCCAGCCTCTTAATCACTCACAAAGCCAGTGGCCTTTGGAGGAAAGTTGTTGAATGAGAATGACTAAGTACAACAATGAAGAGTAATAGATGCATTTAACTGCAGAAAATTTGTAGTAATACGAATTTGTCAACACGTTCCAAGTTAATAGTACTAATATGGTAGAAGTGTCTGTGATTGTCCCTGATTTGTCATAGCCTTGTCCCTGTCACTGTAGAAACTAGTCCCCGAGTATCACAGAGGTCTGTACACATATGTACACCAACCGTCACATTTGTTGACAGGACTATTGCATACCTGTAGTGAATTCATAACTGATGTCCAGAATAATATTCATTGTATCTATAAATTAATGAAATAGTCAAATGTGAAGGGGAACACGTGGAACTCCCCCCCCCCCCTGTATTATGTAGTGGAACCTCTCCCCACCCTATATTATGTAGCGCTGACCTAATAATGTGGACAGAGGTGCTCAAACACCTGCGCCTGTAAACACAGGTAGAATGTTACAATCTGGACTAACTCTGTCCATGTGCTACGTCTGATATTTGAACAGCGACAGGGCAGTTCTAGTCACCAGTTGGAAAAGCCTAAACCTGGACCAGCACATGAACACCCTGACAATCAAACACATGTATGTGCGAGGACTATAAGCGTAGGAGTTCTGAATATCCTTGGAGTGAGTAGACATGCAGCACGGGTCCAGAGCAGTAGGAAACAGGGAATGTCGGAAGTGTAGTACTGTGGTTTTCCCAGCAGGAGAATGGATGCCTGCTGTGTAAGTGAAGTGGTGAGGCGTATGTCAGAGTAGCTATGAACCATGGGTATACATATAAATGAGGCAGAACAACAATAGTGTAGTGGTTAGAGCATCCGCCTAACGTAAACTATAGCACATATTAATATATTGTGTAATGAATGCCTCTGTGCTGTAAAGCCAACATTTATACATGTAAAGGTGACCGAGTGTCTCGCATGGGGCCGTTAACCGGATTCCATCAATCAAAGTGGTACTTTCATAAGGAATAAGGCACATGTAATCCCAAAGAAGTGGCAGTAAACATATGTAACTCAGAATAAGTAGATGCAAGTGCACCTGCGTGGGTGTACGCAGCTTGTAGCATAGCAAATGTATGTTGTCTTGTACAGCTGTAACTTTTATATATATAGATATATATAGATAGATAGATAGATGTGTGTATAGATAAATATCCACAGACATAACAGAAATATGCAATTATATATTATATATATATATATTTATATATATATATATATATATATATATATATATATATATATATATATATATAATGAACGCTGAAAGACAAAAGCAAACATAAGGGTTGTGAAGGGAATCTAGAGCAAGTAAGGTATTATAAAGTGCTCGCAGCGTATGTCAGATAAAGCTGCACAAGAGTGAGTAGAGCACCACTATTCACACCAGAGGCAGGGTTATACCAGTGGCCATAACATCGTTGAAGTACTACGTCAACATTATGCACAGATGGAATGTAGTACATGTTGCAACCACCTACACTTGTAACCCGCAAATCATTCGTAATTCATAACACCAGGAAAGGCACATATGTGCAAATATGAATAGATGATGACCCTGTGAATACACGAGGCTGTACAAAATGTGTGTAGGGCCCCAATGCTCTGGAAAGGGCAATGTGTAAAGGTGTGTCATGGCTGTGATATCAGGTGTATAATGGCTGTTATGCGTGGAAACTCAACACGGGTGTGCTGGAGAAACTATGGATATGCGATTATGGACACAGGAGTGCTAGGGTATGTTGCGCCGGTTGCAATGGAGCAGCCTGTGGAGGTCAGCTAGTACGTAGGTGTGATTCCCAGATAGACTGTCATCTGCGTGAATGGGCGTATCGTTGTTGGACGGTGTGCGTCAGGGCTGGCAGCCCGGCATGTAAAACCTATACGCCACCCATGAGCGGAACGAAGTTCTGCTCTGACAGCCCCAAACCGGGAAAAGCAGAAAGGCACAACTACATGCGGACATCAATATGTTGATGTACAATCTCAGTAACACAAACACTCATTCTATTAACATTAATAATATGAATGTGCACAGAAACAAACACAGTAGCAGGAATAACAGGCTGCGCATATGAGTAATAGGTCGAGTGACACTGTATCACATCACACTTATCAGTGGCACCCCAGACATGAAAAACGTGCGACATCTGTCCGCTGTATAACGTGCAGTATACTGATCACAAGTTCACCGGAGTGAAGTGTCGGTGTCATAATGACTAAGGCAATAGTATGCTGTTGAAGCAGAAATAAAACCCAATACGCATGTGTATGTGTCTATGTCCAGGAAATGTATAGGTTAGCGGACACACAGATGTATATATAGATAAAAACGTATATATATATATATATATATATTTATATACACATATATATTTATACAGATATATATATATATATATATATATATATATATATATATATATATATATATATATATATATATATATATACACGCACACACACAAAGATATACTACATATATATATATATATATATATATATAGATAGATAGATATACACAAACAACAGATATTGATATATACACATACAAAACAAATATATATGTCATTGTAGATATACACATGTACATAACTAGGTTACTTTACAGCAATTAGGGGTAACATATATACAGCCCAGGCATATGTGACTGGGAGGTCCAATAAATAAACGTTGTACTCCCCACACTGCCCAACTAGGCCAGTCAGACATATAGACAGGCAATAAAGATTAATACACTGCTGCTGTCCAAAACTCCGTCAGGAAAGTACCAGTGGGAGAGATCTGAAAGGTCTACACTTTAAACATGGATAACGGTGTCCCTTGCAGGACCCCAAAAATTCAGTGTATGTGTCAACCTGTTGTCATCAATGCGAGCAGGATGTAGGTGTACATGGAACAGTAGGTTGAAGTGTGATAATACATGGGTTGAGAAAATGTACGACATGTGTCCTGAGATGGGGAGAGTGGGCAATGTGTAGGGGTGTGCTCATACACTAGCTGCGCTCACAATAAGTATTTGTCATGAGTGCTGTAGAGGGGTGCCAGGTAGGTGGACCATGGGTATGCAATAATGGGCTTAAGTGTGCAGGTGCTGGTTGGCAGAGATGTAGTAGGCCCACCCATTGGAAGTCATTAATATTCCTATGTGGGCATAGCAGATGCCTATACCTCCCAAACCTGAAGAGCACATCTACCGGATAGTCTGTAAACCATCGGGGGAATACATAGAGACCAAATCAGGGCCGTGTACCTGATTAGCATGGACGTCCATAGTTATGAATCAGAATGTAACAAAGTCCTACTAAACACTTCCAGAACTAGTGATATTAGGTGGACAGGTGGTGGAATACAGGTAATGACAGATGACAACATGTATGAGTCATAAACAGCATGTACCTCGACAAACGTGAATGAATACATATGCTCTGTGACTGTCAATGTGTCTGGTTAATAGAACTAATTGTCTAAATGTGTCCCACTGGGTGTTATGCAGTGTTCCTGATACAGTGTTCATTCTACCCCATTGGTATGTGAGATCTGCTAGTGATGGAAAGTGCATAATTTGCTGACCACCTTAGGTAGATGATAGCATAATAGATGAGGTTCCACACCCATACGCCTTTGAGGGACACACCCGTCTGGGCAGTTGTGTCCTGCAAAATGAATGTTATGGCGCATGGCCTGTGAGTTCGAGAAAGGAGGCCATATATTGTGTGTAGTGGTGTCAGAAATTAATTTGTTGTATCAGAAACAGCTACATGTAATAGGAAACAGTATTAGCAATTATAATGCTACAAGAATAACCTTAACGTATGCAAACCGTGGAAGTAGTCAGTTTACTACTGGCTGTGGGTATGTGTTGCCTTGACACATGTGATAGCTCTACATATAGGAGTTATAGGGCTGCCACCATTCTGAATGGCCAAGGTGGGACCTGCTCTGTAGAAATATCAGATGTACCAGGGCAGAACATACCTACAGCCATGCATAGTACAGAAATATACATAGCACAAATCAAAGCATATTCTAGCAGCCGTAAAGTTGCTTATGCTACTACATATAGCATATCAACGTGTCAGGTATACAAGACCTGTAACAAGCAACCACTACAGACACATAGAATATGAGAATGTCCCCTAATCAGGACAGTTGCAATGGCTAGAGTATTGTCACATGACATATGCCTAATGAGGGACTGTCCCATGCAAAGTGGGAAAGGTGTTACTCCTACAGTCTCCTGTCGTGCAATCTGAAAGGTGGAAAATGTACAGTAGGTATGCGGTAGCATGACTCGCCAGACAGCTGTGTTAACAAAATCATATTCACATGTCAACATTGCAGAGTATTGGTTCCCATGTATCAGGCATATGGGAGCAGATCATATGAGGAACACGCATATAATATGATTACGTCACTGGACAGGCCACCAAGTCCGTACATTCGAACGCCTGCCATCGCCAAATGGTTAGACATACCCGATACTGTAGTCATGTAGTCCGATGTAATACGCATCACAAGGGATCACACACACCCAGCGTGAGTGACAAATGTAAGCAGAAATGTCGGTGAGCGAGCGGCTGTAAGTGTGTTTGTCTACCAATATGCCAGTAGTACACTGTCAAAGAAATGTGGAGTCTAAATGGGTAAAAGGTGCTGTAACCAGAGGTCAGCAGTGCTTAACACTGTGCAAACCCATGCACAACTGCTCCCACCTGCTGGAATGTGCCTTACCCAGTCCGTATCCAAAGGCGTCAGTCTGTCGGCAAACAAAGAACCGCCCTATTCACGTGTTGGTAGCAGTACCCTGCGCACATAGCTCATGTGAATTAACAATAGACCATGGCATATGTACAGACAATAGACCACACACACACCATACAGCGCAGTCATCCAACAGTATAGCAATGTACTGGCAGATATGTCCGGACCACTGGTGTATGCATGCCTGGCCATCCTGTGTTTCAGTGTGTGAGCATGCCCAGTATGACTGTTACACATGTTGTCGACCGACATTACCATCATACCATCATGTGTGTGAGCATGCCAAGTATGGACAACTGTATTGCATGTGTCACATGTCCAGATAGTCAGTACTGTGTTGCCGAACCCTCCGTTCTACACAGACTGGTGTCATGCTGTGTCTGCAGGGTAGCTAATGGTCATGTGGCATTGACAGTTGCTACATGTCTGCATAACGTGGGGGGACATCCAACCGCATCCACAATCCTACACAGCACCGTGGGTGGCGCATATGACTCTCACATGTGTAGGTTGGACGGGGGGCACAGCTGACAGCTGTACACATCTGCTGCTACTGTACTGGTATGCCAGGTACTCCATGTCAGTGTGTGGACCTACCTAAATTGCTGCTTGGAGGGATACCAGTGTACGTCAGATCCCAGCGTTAAATACCAGCACAGTGGTGTTGGACGTCCTAGCTTTCACAACCTACATCAAACTGCCTGGCCTGCTGTAGTCTGTGTGTGTCTTTGGGGGTTGGGGTCATTCATTGGGCATATCCATAGGCCATTGTACATCATTTGTCTGTATTGGTCTACACCTGTCCAGCTGCATGGAACGTGTGTGGGTTGTACAGACACACATGATGTTCAGCCCATAATCTGCAGTTTGTTAGGACACCCTGTGTACTACTAGCTACCATTGTGACCCCTGCATGCGCTACAGATGTCATGGTGCCACTATACTGCACTGTCCGCTGCCCTAACAGTCGGCCACCAAAGTCTCTTGTATGCTCACATACATACCATAGCAATGGGTAAATACATATTCTAATACAACTGCCAAGTTTTAGATCGATAGACGTACCCTGGGTGTGTTCTGGACCTGAGGACGGTGCTGGAGAGCTGCCTATGTCGGATGCACACAGTGCACCTCCTATACATGGCCGAGCACAGGTAGTGTCATGGTTGGCATCCATTGTACTGTTTGCGGGTCAGAGAGGGGAAATCCGTGGGTACCTACTGTGTCAGTGCATATGTCTTGTGTTGCCTCTTTGCCAAGGGCAGGTCATACTGTGCACGGCCTTTCGACGACTGGGCCCTGCTCAGGTAGTTCCTTCGCCAAGTCACACTGTGTCTGTACAGGCCTTGGCAGTGGTGTTGGGCCATGTGGCCCTGCCCCATGCTGTTCCTGCTGCAATTGTTACTGCAGGATCAGATTGTGTAGCATAGCAAATACCATAACAAATTGTGTGCATGTAGCTAGTGAATACTGCAGGGCTCCACCAGATGTGTCCGGATACCAGAACCGTGAAGTGAGCATCCCAAACACATGCCCAATTATATGTCTTGCCTGTGCATCCGCCTCATTATGGTGTGAGTGTTCAGGTGTGTGTGCATTGCTGATGGGTGTCATCAACCACAACACCAGTGGTTACCCGGCATCCCCCACTAGGACACTGTAGGGGATGTCCATATTGGCAAAGGTGTGGTACAGCTGTGTCAGAAGCCATATATCGGAATCATCATAGCTTCCAGGGCAGACAGCACACACATTCAATCTAATGCCCTGGCCATCGCATATGGCCTAGCTGTTGGAGGGTATGCCCCTGCAGTGACTGTAGGCCCTACCCTGCTCACCGGGTGGTGCTTTGATGTGTATGTGTGTGCAGGCTATAGCACCCAGTACCCCAGGGTAGTCATCCATGTGGTTGAAGAGATGCATATTGCTGGTCTACTTATCACGTGTGTTGAGGACATGTACGTGCTCACTAGCATGTGTTGACATGGCGTCTGTGAACTGGTGCAATACTCTGGATGCAGATGCCTGTGTGATCCCCATGATATCCCCAGTTATGCTGTGTGAGGTACCTGTGGCTAGTATACCTAGGCCAACACATACCGTGGTATCCACTATGATGTGTTTCCCTCGGCCTGTTTGATGTGTCAAGTGTGGCAGGCACAGGTCAACAAGCCGCTGTAGGAGGTCTCTGTCCACCCCATAGTGCTCCACCATCCCCAGCTCATGTAGCCTCTGGTAAGTCACCCTGGGTCTATAAAGTCTTATGTCACCCCAGTAAGGGTTGTTCGGCAGCATACACATCCTCACTGCCCTCAGCCTCCTGCACATGTTGATCTTTGTTGCCTGCTGCAGCCCTTCTCATTTGGTTGGACTGTGTCATGAAATGTCCCCGCAGGTATACACCGGTGGTGTAGAGTGCGGAAGAAACCTGTGTGTATGCTGCTTGCTCACATTACCGTACTGTTCAGGTGTGGGCTGGCCATGTCATCTGCTGATTGTGCTGATCATCACCTGTTTGTGCAGCCTGTACACCCTGACTACCCCACCACTGCTGTTGTCCCTCCCAATGTCACCAGGCAGGTATAGACACACCCCTAGCTTAGGCGTGCTAAGGCAGGAGCACTCCCGAGGCACAGTTCTGCAATGTACGTACAGTATGCCTGGCCCCCCTCCCATGCTGTCAACTATATTCGAGCCCTGCACCCGGCTAACTACACACATACACTCCAAGTATCTGCATCACACCCTGGGGATAAATGGGATACACTATTGTCAACCTCATCTGCATAGTATAGTCTTCTAATGAATAGTTATATGACCCATACCGAACCTCCAAATTAATAACCACTGCTTAGTGTCGCTCAGATCCATACACAACTGGTAACAGGTGCCTTACTATCACCATATTCGATGTCCCATGGTCTTCCCAGCAACAGAATAACTGATGTCTACACGACTACAACCCGGGACCCTGCACACAACAGACAATGTGCATTACCACTACGCCATGGCAGATATACATACTTCCCAGGTTATCACGTACAGATCATCCGGCACAAACATTCAATAGTGCTGATGTCCCCAGACATATATGTTTATATCTATGTCTATCTCTCTATATACATATATACATAGATATACATACACACATATACATGTACACGCATATGTAGATATTGCATTTATATCACAACAGCGGACCACATGACAGCAAAGCATTAGACAGGCATGAAAAGGACACTACATGTGCCACCTGCATCATGTAGTGTTGTTACTATCAAGGCATGTGTGTTTTGTTGCGTCACACGGGTCAGACTGTATTAAGGGTAAGAGTAGGGCTGCTGACATTTACTCACCAGACCTATTGCCGAATGTATGTGTTGACAACCCAGTGTCTTGGCAGAATATGCGGGCTGTGGACACTATATAGGTCAGCAACAAAACAAACTGAACACATCCCGCAGCTAGCCACCCACAGATACTAACACATAGGGTATAACTGCCAAACACACACACCTGCCATGCCTTGGAATTGAGCACCTACCTGTCTAGTCTACCACACTACAGCATTAAGCAGTAACAGAATGCGCTACTGAGTTTCAGCATCACCGCACTCCCAGAGGCATACTTCTAGGTGGATGACATCATCAGCAAAGGCAAAGACACCGATAGGGAATGAGCAGTCTAAAAGCATTACTCTGTCCCCAGGCAGCTGGAAGCAAACACACACACACTTAGCAGGGCTGGGAGTCGAACATACACCTAACTACCTTATCACACTACAGCATTACGCAGTTACAGAATGCGCTATCGAGATTACTGGAACAAAGCACTCCAAGAGGCATACTTCTAGGTGGATGACATCATCAGCAAAGGCAAAGACGCCGATAGGGAATGTATGGAGAGTGAGCCATCTAAAAGCATTACTCTGTCCCCAGGCAGATGGAACACACACACACGCACCCTTGGCAGGGCTGGGAGTCGAACATACACCTAACTATCTTATCACACTACAGCATTACACAGTTACAGAACGTGTTACCGAGATTACTGGAACACAGCACTCCCAAAGGCATACTTCTAGGTGGATGACATCATCAGCAAAGACAAAGACGCCGATAGGGAATGTATGGAGAGTGAGCCATCTAAAAGCATTACTCTGTCCCCAGGCAGCTGGAAACAAACACACACACAAACACACACACACACACACACACACACACACACACACACACACACACACACACACTTGGCAGGGCTGGAAATGTGGCGTGGATATCCTTCTACATGGCCACCCTTATCTGTAATGAGTTTGTAGCTGGAACAAAGGCACCCATTGTACCTCTATACTCCTGACGTATGACACACGTTCAAGGGTACAACACCCCTTTTGGGGTGCACCTTACAGAACAGCAATGGCTTTACATATCACAACATTAACACACCATGAGAATTATTGACCTCCAAAGGATGACGTATGCGGCACAACTACAGACACCACGACTGTACACATTTGCATACTGCATACTCAGGAGTGACCTCTGCTGAACATACAGGGCCCATGTCCACAACAATATTTATGGATATACTCCACACAGGCAACATAAGCAAAAACCACTGAGAGCAACATGCTCATGGATATGTGCACAAATGCAACGATGAGTGGGACGTGCTTGAGGGATACATTCCTGAACCAGACACTCAACATGCTTTGGAACATGATTCTTATGTACATCAAGCAGGGACACTCACTAGCACTCTTCATGAGATACCTCGATGGGTGGATGGGAGACACACATGTATGCCAGGGATCACTGCAGTGGCTGTACTGTACACAGGTGCAGGTAGCACATGGCTCTGCTGTTCACAGACAGGACACTACCCTAGGGAGGTGCCACCGGTGAAAACACTGTCATTGGGCTTACACATGGACTTGGCCAGACAGCATAGTACCTCACTTTGAACCTGTGAAGCTATTACATGTCCTTTGTGCATGGATAATTGAGGAGCTCTTCCATTTCAATTAGCTATCATGCTGTTACAGTGTTCCATGACTACAAGCCATATGTATCCTCTTATTGTGTATTGTACATGGCAATAGACGATACCTTTTGTTTGCATGATATAACAGTTATGCTGTGTAAAATATCTGACATATCTACCTACAATACTGTACATTACACATATTTTAAACATTATCCCATAATGCAAAGCATACTTGTACAGCAGGAACACCTTAGGCATGTTATTCTCATTATATGCCCATACACATGCCTACTGTGACAGTATATCAACATATACTATCCCCTGCTATGGCACGTACTTGTTGGACAAACCCTACCACTGATGGCGGGTGGTGTGGAATTGTTGTGTTTAAAGCCCTCATGTAGCATCCCTTGTGGTGTATGAGATGTTTACCTTGTGGCCCACAGCAGGACACACAATTTCTACAAGCATTACTATGCTCAACAAGACATCACTACATAATACGTTTTCCCACTTTATGCATTGCGTACACTTTAATTAATACAAAACAGGCTCTACATACACTAACATACTGAGTGTTCTACATACCTTGTTAGTGTTCCGAGTCTTCATAAATATCTCTCTTACACCTTTACTGTTTAAACGGTTCTATGGTATGAGCATATGGTTTGAATGTATGACAAGGCATCCTTATATACGTCAATACCTGTAACATGTGTTATCCTGCCACCAATTGGTGTTCCTGAGTAAATTATTACATGTACATCAGCTGTGCAGCTACTCCATTCACCAATTACGCAGCAACAGTGGGGTATAACTGAATTCACCACTTGGGCGTTGCCCTTTTGCCCTACCTTCAGGGAGACGGCCTGTATGTGTTTTGTTGTGAGGAATTGCAACTGCTATTTGGAGATACACGGATATATTGAATTCATGCCCCCCGTGTATTGTGTGTGATGGCTAGAGTATGTGGTTCTATATGTGAGTGTACCTGTCATCTCAACCATCTGATAAGGGTCTATTGCAAACAAAACCTGTAACATCGCCGTCTGTTCCATTATACAACAGCTACGATTTCACATGGCGCCATTACAAATGCGTCTCTCACAAGGTATGTTAACGCTTCTGCAGATGTAATTGAGTGAGTGGATGTTTGTGATGTTATTACAGTCTGTATTGCAATTGTTTCGGGTGTGGGGAAGATGTAGGTGGGTGTACATAGCATATACAGGTTTGTGGGGACTGCATTTCTACATATTCCATATATGTGTGTGGGCTCCTTCCCTAATTGAAGACCTATCATTTAGTAGACTGAAACTATGGTTGTTACAGGCTTATACATTGAGCCATTGTTAATTGGTTTCTATATAGCATGCAGGTGAGGTTGATACTTCAATACCTCCGGAAATACATTGATATGTAAGGGAATGTTACTAAATGACAGCTGTCTCGTGTATTTCTGTCACAGATATTTGCACTCATTGCAGTTGTGTTGGTGACTGAACCTCTTTGGCATGGGTTGCCACCTTTTCAAATGGCCATAGTGGGACATTTGCAGGACACACATCGGTGTTCACAGGCCAACACATACCCATGGTCAGTACACAGGATAGAACATACTTTTATCCTGAATACATACTTATTCGTGTAGCACTTTAGCTACTTATCATGTTTCATGTAGCATTTACGTATTTTAGATATAGGCATAACTATTTAATGCAACTATTACATAATATATGGGACATAATTATGTCCTACAATCTCTGACATTTGCCCTTTTTAATATTTTTTGTCAGGACACAACTGCCCAGGGTGGGGCTGTCCCTCTTAAAGTGGGACAGGTGGTAACTGTATGCCTACGGCCAGCTATGACCACACCTACTGTAATGATCAACCTCCGAGTTAGCACTAACAGACACATGATGCAAACACACACATGCACACACACACACACACACACACACACACACACACACACACACACACACACACACACACACGCACACACGCACACACACGCACACACACACAGACATTACAGTCCCATGGAAATGCACACGGCACCCTCAACACACACATACACAGACTACAGCAATCACAAACACAGTTGAACACAGTACCTACCTGGAACGCAGCACCGGCAGCAATAACTAAATGTCCCTTAACATCGTGATAATATTACTCGCGGTTCTAGTGTTCCAGTACTGTGGTCTTTCGGTCTTTAAGCCTCGTGATTACGCATGTCGGTATGTGACACATTTGATAGTTGGCAGTATCCTATTTATTTGTACCTCTATGGTTGTGTACATGTCATTGACCTATCTATATATTTGCAGATATAGGTGAATCCGTATATATCAACATATATCTCTCTATCACCCTTTCTATCTCTATTATATATATATATATATATATATATATATATATATATATATATATATATATATATATAGTTAGAGAGAGAGAGTGAGAGGGAGAACACACCTTTCGTTGTGTACATGGTGTATACTGTTTCCTGGACTCTGCACGTTTGTGTTTTAACCTGTCACAATACATACCTGCCGTTGATACATCTCGGGTAGCTTAGTGTTAGGTGATTGTGTACATGATTGCATGTTCTACTCCTGGAAGTGGTCGTTTTACCCTTCAGAGCAGGCACTATTAGTACAGGGGTGAATAATGCTAGTTTCACCTGTTCTAGACATCGTTGACCATGATCTGCGCGATATTCAGAAAAGCTTAGCCCTGTTTCGTGCATATCCGTATAGCCATGTTTAAATGACGCTTACCAGCCCTTGCCAACGCATAATCCTGCTAACATGTGCTAAACCTGATGACCTGCATCCAGCATCCATTATTTGTGCCTTCAGGATTACGTAATGTCCCTTGCAGGACATGGAACTGGAAACATGCATGACAGTCAGTGCATTTACCACTTGGGCATCTGGGATTTGTACACGTGTTATGGTGTTTTGTATGTGGACTGTACTATGGCTGTTACTCCATACTGCAATCAAATGTGTAACTCAGTTAGTTTACATATGGATGAGACCTATTAATGGTATGTCCAAGTGATGTTTAATGGATGTGCTTCAGCATTAGGAATGTATGTCACAGTGAGCCACACACTATAATGTGCTACACCTTCACACAACCATAGGTGGAGCATGCTGGGGTGACAGATACCTGTCATGGGTACTCCCCATGCTTTGCCACTACATCCCTGATTACATTATATGGAGCCCCTCATTAACACACCAGGGAAACCATGCAGAGTGTGTGGGGAACTGTGATTACACACATGGATCCCGCAATTCGCTCTGCTCCACTGAGGGACAGTTTGTTAATCGATGTGGTGGCGACAGCAGACACTGTTTGCCTCGGTTGATGAATGGCCTCTGACAATCGGGCATATACCTACCAATTTACCTAGGAACCTATACATACGGTATCAACATATGCTGTTAGGTGCGTGTACTGTTCAGGTGTTGACATTCCTTGTTCCAATAGCTGCTGTGTGTGCAGTGGTTGAGGGCTGCCTATGTAGGATTCACACAGTAGGCCACCTATACATTACAATTTACAGGTGGTCGTGTGTGTGTGCCATCCAGTTTACTGTGTGTGCAGGTGGAGAGGTGTGTCAGTCCATAGGGGCCGACACTGTCAGTGTATGTGCTATACTTTCCCTCTTTGCCAAGCCGTGGGCATATTGGCCATGCCTCCGTCTGCCTACTGGGGCTGGCACAGGATGTTCGTGGTCTGAATCCCTCTGTGCCTGTGATGGCCTTGGCAATTGCAGTGGGCTGTGAGGGCCTTCACCATTATGTCCCTGCTGCAGCTGTTTCCGCAGGATCATATTATGTAGCATGGCACATACTATGATGATGTGGGCACACATGCCTGGAGAGTACTGCAAGGCTCCACTAGATATGTCCAAGCAATGGAACCGTGATTTCAGCATCCCAAACACACGCTCTATGATGATTTTGGTTTGTGCGTGTGCCTCATTATGGCGTTCTTGCATGGGTGTGTGTGCATTTCTTATGGGAGTCATCATCCATGGCTCCAGTGCATAGCCAGCATCCCCCACAAGGTGGCCATGTGGGATGTCCCCCCTGACAAATACCTGATACAGCTGTGAGGCATGCCAGATGTGGGAGTCATGGTAGCTTCCAGGGCTGCCAGCACACACATCCATAATAATGCCCTGGGCATTGCACACAACCTGGCAGTTGATGGAGTGGTATCCCTTGCGGTTTATGTAGCACCTACCATACTCATCGGGTGGTGACTTGATATGTATGTGCGTGCAGTCTATCACACCCAGTACCTCCAGGTAGTCTGCCACATGGTGGAAGAGACGCATATTGCTGGCCAACTCCTCCTGAGTTCGGGGGAAGGATATATGCTCATTGGCATGTGGTAACATGGCATCCAGGAACTGGTGTAGTACCCTGGATGCTGATGCCTGTGAGATCCCCATTATATCTCCAGTTGGCCTTTGAAAGGTACCTGTGGCTAGTATTCGCAAGCTTACACATACCTTCGTGTCCATTGGGATGGGTTCCCCTCTGTTGTTTCTGGATCTCAGGTGTGGCCGGCACAGCTCAACTATTTGCTGTAAGATGTCCCTGTCCACCCTGTAACACTCTACTATCTCCAGATCATGTAGCCCCTGGTAGGTTACCCTTGGTCTGAATACTCTTTTCCTCCTCCGGGGCCTGAGGTGGTTGTCAGCATCATCCTCCACAACACCTTCAGTCTCTAACACATGGTGATGAATCACAGCTATGGCAGCTCCCAACATGTATATTGTAAAAGTTCTCCATCTGTTTACACCAATGGTGCAGTGTTTGGGAATACACAGGTGAGTGTGAGGTGCCTTCACACTTTATACTATTGTGCTGTGAACACTGATTATGTCATAGGGTGTGTATGTACAATTGGAGCTACAGGGTATCTTATGTGTTTTACCACAGGTACTGCTATTGTGGTGCATTTGGTGTTGAATTACATTTGGCTGCCGTGGATTACCTCTTGCCCTTCCCTTAACATTTCTTAACGTTTCCCCTCCCATTTTCTGGCATGCATACAGCAGCCTGCTTTCATTTGTACTTTCCAAAACCTGGCTTATCTTGCGAAATGTGTTCTATGGCCGATCTACTGCAGGTTTGCTTTGCTCTGCTATGACAGTTCTCTTTTCTTTGCAATCCGACACCTCCCCTATCCTGTTCTGCAGGTTGCCACAAGCAGACTTGTTAGCTGCCGTCGATTGCCCACTGTGAGTTAATAGGTGTTAATTGCTCAGTTGTACTCCAATTACCCTACTGCAGCATTTCCTTATTTTCTTCCCCTAACCTTCCTGTTTGAGCTATGGTGCAAGGCGCGTGCGTCCGCTTACCGGGTTTCGGGCACGTTTTCATCCGTGTACACATGCGCTTTCGGGCACCATATGTGCTCTCAGCTAAATGATGCTATACCTACATCCCACCCCTATCCTGCGGCTTTGCTTAGCAATGGGCAGGCCGGATTTGCATTGCTCCAATGTGCTTACAGCTACGGTGGCACACCCCACTGCTGATGTCATGTATACCTCCAAACCATTCCTCGATGTTGTAGCACTGCACCGTATGGTACATCCTTAGTCTGGCGGGACATTTGCGATTCACTATTACTTGCCTCATTTGCATAGCATCGACTACTAATTCATAGTTACCACGCCAAACACTGTCACAGACCCTTAGCAACCCTTGCAGCTTGGTTGTGGTGTACCATGCATACCATTGAGTATTATGGTGAAATCATGATTTGTATTACGTTGCGATTTTATGCCATTTGTATATATTTTCTTTGTGTTCCCATTTGCGCACACATGCCTTGCGGTTGTACTTTGCGTTACTGTGGACATGACATTAAATGTTGTTTTTTAGGTGTTGTGCATCTTTTCTTATGCCATTGGCTGTATATTTAGCCATTGGCATATGTTAACTTTGTAATACATGAGTCTGATCCACTTTCATAGCTCCGATGTTCTGTTTGGAAAAATGTAAACCGTTTTTTTTTGGTTTACATTTCTGTGGGCTTACGCTATGCCTGCACCACTTAATGAATTGCTATGTACCTTCATTTGCATGGTGCAGTACTGCGCATGGGGTGATTAGCATACCTGAGCCGAGGGCTGTGCAGATCTGGCGTACGCTGGTAGTGCACGTGGAATTGGATCGTACCTGAATCGCTCGGCAGCCATATTTGTTATTATACTGCCTACGCTATGCCTGCACCTGGCGCAAGCTTCATGAATCCCGGGGCTGGTTATGCCCAGGAGATGTGTAGTAGTATCAGGGGAAATACTAGTTCCATTATTAGAGGTAATTGTGAAGTGGATCTGTGGTGACTTTTGGGTGGGAGTAAAAAGTAATAATTTTGTTTTTTTGGGGTTAAGGAGGAGGCAATGATGGGTGAACCAATTTTCAACATAGTTGAATACAGTTTGAGTAAGGGTCTGGAGAGAGGTTGATGACTTAGCAGTACAGATTAAAGTAGAGTCAGTGTATTGTATACAGGTGGCTTGAGGAAAAACAGTATAGAGATCATTAATAAAAATGGAAAAAAGAAGAAGGCCTAGGATAGAGCCTTGAGGGACTCCAATGTTCATGGGGAGGGGTGTGGAGAGATTATTGTCCCAGAGCACTGCTTGCTGTCTATTTTCTAGATAGGATTTAAACCAAAGAACTGCTTGTGGGTCAAGAGATTGGGCTTTTAAAACACTGATAAGTAAGTTACGGTTGACCATGTCAAAGGCTTTTGATAGGTCAATGAATAGTGCAGAAGATAGACAGTTATTGTTTCGATTCCTGTCTTAAGAAGCATGAAGTTGGCTTTGGAGAAATTTTTTAACATGGTTTCCTTAATGGGGGGTGGGGGGGTGGGTGGGAGCAGAATGTGGATATGTAGGGTAATTAGCTTATGATCAGATCAGACCAATGAGGCATTGACTTCAGGTGTGGAACACTGGTCACTCAGGACAAACCAAACCCCGTAGCCAACACAAATAACCACAAAGTGAGCTAAATGCTACTCATTGCCAGAAGTCCCAGCCTCCAGATGCACACACTCGAGGCACTTCTCAGTATGGAGAATATTGCTATCTGTGCAGTAACAGAAACCTAGTTCAAGGCTCTAGAGAGCACACCAGCACTACCAGGATACTACTCATTCCATACCTTCCGGCATCTGAACCTGGATCATAGCACATAGGGCGGGGATGTATCCATATTCATAAAGGATACCTACACCTCTCTCTACATGCTCTCTACAGGATATGTACCCATAGAATGTTGCACAGCAATGTTCTTCCCAGTCCACAGGGGTGGGACCACAAAAGACCCTTGGCATTCACGCTCTATATACCTGACGAGTCTGATCTGCAAGGCAATGGAGTCAATCATAGTGGAAGTCAAAAATAAAGACATTGGGAACCTTCACACAGTTGAGCACACTCAGTTTGGCTTTGTCAAATGTAGATCACGCCTCCTGAACTGGATGGATTTCTTTGACACAGTTACCCAGGCTACAGATGATTGAAATGAGCTCCAGACAGCCTACCTATACCTCGCTAAGACCTTTGACACCATTCCCCAGTCAGGTATCATAGATGAACTCACCAACCTGGGCATGAATCCATACATCACAAGATGGATTGCAAACTGGCTCACAGATAGATCCCACAAATTAAGAGTTGCTGGCTACATGTCATACTCTACACCGATAACAACTGGTGTCCCCCAGAGTTCAGTTCTGGGGTCCCTACTGTTTGGTATAGACTTCTCAAAAGTACATGCCAACACAGGAGGGTTGTGGTTGACTAAGTTTGCTGGGAACTGTAAAGTGTTTGCCATAACAGATTCCCCGGATGACACAAATATTCTCCAGAAGGGACTCTATGAGACAGATGTGTGGTGTCAGAATCATGGCCTCAAGCTCAATGTGGAAGAATGCATAGTAATCCCCTTTGGTGAAAACAAAGTACCCACAAACTACCACATAGGTGTTACCCCCTTAAAACTGACAAGGTAATAAGGGATCTGGGGACACAAGTAGATAGTCATCTTTCCTTTCACAACCATGTTGGCAAAGTGATTGGGAAATCCCATGTGTCCCACCTAATCAACAAAGGGTTTGCATCAGGATCAAAAGAGGTAGCGGTGGCCCTCTACTCTTAAGTCATCAGACCCATCATTGAGTACAATGCACCATTTTGGATGTACTCGACTAAGCATATCCAGCAACTGTAGAGACCACAGAGGTACCTCACCAAGAGGATTACTGGCCTCAAACAGTTGTGTTATGCAACACAACTGGTAAAACTAAATCTGTTCTCCGTTGCGTACCGTCTACTCAGAGGCACACCCTGCCTAACATACAGAGCCATGTCCAACACATAACTGTTGAACATGCTCCATCTACGGATAACAAAACTGAGTTGCACTACACACTCCAGGGATATGAACCTCATCACAACAATCAATACAACATGCTGGTGGGATAGAGTACCATCCCAGACACTTGCCTTACTGTGGAACAGAGTCCCAATGTACATCAGACAGAGCCCCTCGTTGACACTCTTCAAGGAACCTTGATGAGTGGATGGGAAACAGACAATTCACACCAGGCATCACATCAGCAGTCCCACTAGAAAGGGGCTTAGGGTGCTAACTATTAGAACTAGGGCTTGGGAGACTACCCAATGGAGTGGTGAAAGCTGCTCAACTTGCCTAGGCTAATATATGCTTTCGTGAAGATAGTCTACTACATACCCTTGAACCTATGTGACAGGTACATGTCTGCAGATAGTAGATGTGTAGTTCATTGTACAGTCATGTTGCACAGCAGGCACATGGACCACATACACTGTAATGCTTACAGATACTGGTGGCTGTTATGTACAGTTTGTGAGATGTGTACCTCATGTCTTTTGTGCCAGTGGGATGTGTGCTGGGTGGGACAGTCCTGGATGGCTCCCTGTCATGGTCACCCTCTTACACACATCTCTGCTCATCCATCTTTGGCTTATTGTACTGTGTTCCCCCTATATATATATATATATATATATATATATATATATATATATATATATATAGGTACATAGTTAGGTAACAGGCTATCTACCTGAAGGCATATATTAGTATGGCCAGAGTGTGCAGCTATCACCACACATGGGGTTAGTTCCTTAGGCCTCTGTGTAGTAGAGCTGATGAAGTGATCCATGGTGTCACAGTTCAGTTTCACATACACTCAACAAGGCTCCTCTGGAAGAGTGTCAGTGAGAGACTCAGCTTAATGTAGGTTGGGAGCCTGTTCCAAAGCAAGGAAAGTATGTGAGTTAGTAATGTATCCCTCCAACATGTTCTATTTATTGTTGTGATGATGATATCCCTAGAGCATGTGGCACAGTGAGCTTGGGTTTACTTCAGATAGTGCATGTACATCAGTTCTGCATTGGACATGGACCTGTCTGTTGGGCAGAGATCGCCTGAGTAGACAGTATGCAACAGAGTACAGATTGAATTAAATTCAGTCTTGTTGCATGGGGCAACTGTTTGAGGCTAGTAATCCTCTTGTTGAGGTACTTCAGTGGTTTTTCCAGCTGCTGAAAGTGCCTAGTCAGATTCATCGCAAGTGTGCCGTGATACTCTTTGATGGGTCTGATGACTGATGAGTAGAGGGGAACCTCCTTTGACCTACATGCAAAGACCTTGGCAATTTGTGGGAACACATAGCATGATTTTCTAACCACTTTGTGAATGTGTTTCTGGAAGTAGAGATGACTATCCACATGTGTCCATAGATCCCTTATTATTACCTCCTTATTTAGGGTGTTGGCACCTATGTGGTATTTGTATGACTGTAGCTCGAGGCCATAATTTTGACACCACATCTGTCTGACTGAGACCCTTTTTAAGGATGTCTCTGTTGTCACAAACATCAATTATGACAACCTTTTTGCAGTTATCCACAAACTTTGCTAAACATAGCCCTCGTGTGTTTGACTGTATTTCTGAAAAGTATACACCAGACAGGAGGAGTTCCAGGATTGAGTCATGGGGGACAGCAGTTGTTACCAGCTTGAACAGGAGACCACAATTCTTACCTTGTGGGATCTGTCTGTGCCTCAGTTGGCAATCCATCAGATGACATATGTGTTTATGCACAGGTTGTTGATTTTGTGGATACATGTGTGTGGGATGTTAGAAAAGGGCTTTTTAAGGTCTATGTAGGCCGTGTGGAGCTCATTTCCTTGATGTATGTCCTGGGTGACTGCCTTGAAAACTGTCTAGCAGGTTTAGGAACTATGATCTGCCCTGACCAAACCAAAATGGGTATGGTTGGGTGTTTGTAGGCTTCCAATAGCTCTGTTTATGAGGTCCATAATGATGGACTCCATGGTCTTGCAGATCAGGCTTATGAGGCTTATAAGGCAAAAGTTCCCATGGTCTGTTGTGCACCAACACTTGTGGAGTGTGCCAAATGTTGCTGTAACCCATTCAACAGTTTCATATCCTGTACAGAGGGTGAGTCTCAACAGACTGTTCAGGTGCAGGGTCTGTTTGTTTTGGAGTTCACATATGACACAGCCAGGGAAACCAAACTGGATTTAAGTATCTTTGCTTTTTTTCACTTGGAATAGCTTCTGTAGCTTACCCTGAACTAGCTTGAACTGTTTTTTAACTGTTTTCTGCATTATTTTAAAATCTGCACTTAAAGTTACATTTTAGTCGAATTTGATCGAAAGTTTGTTGTTTGTTTGTTTAATTTAACTGTGGAGGCTGCCCACTAAAGTGTGCTAGCCTGTGTAACTAATTTATCACTGTTTCTGCATTTTCTGTGTGTTTCTACCAAAAAAACAAAAAAATAATCCTTGTTTTTCCGCCTCTCCTCGACTAGTTTAGACCAGTTTACAGGCATTGCTGTATTCTGGGCTGTGGTGTAGTTCCTGTGTTGTCCATTACCTTACTTGGATAGAAGGAAGTTTCTTTGCTTACCAGTGGGAGTGGGGAGCCTCGAGCAGCCTACCTGTCCCTGTAGGAAGTGACCTCAGCACAAGAAGCTGTAGTAATTGATTGTTTTGGACCATTTCTAGCTCTTTTGTAGTTCACTGTTTAAAATCCGCATTTGCACGGCTTTCTTGATTTGCTTATAGCGCCGGTTAAACAAGGTTAAACTTTTTCTGGCTCCGCAAAGTCTGCTCTTCAAATTTTCCCTTAAGGAAGCTCTACTCTTAGTATAACCAGACTACTCACTATATTATAAGCCTAGCACTTGTTCTCAATACTTCTCTACTAAGTAAGCACTCTCGTACTAAGTAAAACACTACATCTACTTGCCACCCCTGTGAATATCCACTTCCCTTAAAGGTACAGCACTCCCCTATACTGTTCTAGCATGTCGAGTGGTAGATTACTGGCGTCGTCTCCAATTCAGCTGGTCAATCTGGGTATCTTGAGACAATGCCACAATTGTCTCATGTACACAGACAACCATCTCCTCCTCCCAACAAACACAAATACATGTGAGAGATGCAACTATATAGCCAAACTAGAGGCTGAACTCTCTCAACTCAGGGCTGGCATGACCAGACAGGAGGAGATGGCAACCACACACACAACAGTCCCAGTCCCACATATACCTACCACAACTGCAAACCAAACACATAAAAATACAAAGACATACTCGGAGGCTCTAATAAAAAACTTACCAAAACAACAGAGGCTCCCAAAGCAGACATCCAAAAATCCACCACCTCAAAACAAAACACATGCAACACATACTTCAATAAATCAGTGTGTCAACCAATCACAGCCCTTAAGGCCAAACACCTTGCCTGATACACTAGTAATAGGTGACTCTATAGTCAGACACACTGATGTCCCGCTGACCAGGCTGAACAAGGAGAAGGTGACTGTGAGCTGTCTATCGGGAGCTAGGATACGCCACATAACACACGCACTCAAGTCACTCCAAAGCAAGTACAAATATGATTCCGTCATTGTCCATGCTGGTGTGAATGACCTGAGACGTACCTCCCTGGGACTACATGTAAAGAGACATAGAGGAGCTCTCTGATTATGTAGCCCAGGCTGGTATGACCCTGACCCTGAGCAGCATCCTGCCCTCACCAAGAATGATACCACAATACAAAGACAAGATGATCAGCTTTAACAATTGGCTCAAGTACTGGTGTCATTCTAAGGGGATCCAATGTCTGTCTGCCTGGGATGACATGTTGGATAAGCCACGCTGCTTCGCAAGGGATGGCTTACACCTGTCACCACTGGGCTTCCAGATATTGGCTAAGGCTCTTGCCACCCCCATAGTGCCTTTTTTAGGCAAGGCTCAAAAGACAAACCCACCTCCTTAGAAAACAAAAATGGAAAAAAACTAAGGGTAATGCTGCTCAACGCCAGAAGTCTAAATCTCAAGATGTAGGCACTTGATGCACTCCTTAGCATGGAGAACATCGACGTGTGTGCAGTAACTGAAACCTGGTTCAAGGCTCCGGAGAGCACCCCAGCACTACCAGGCTATACCTCGTATCATGCTTTTCGGCCCCAAAACCTGGGCCGAACCACAAAGGGATGTCCATATTCATCAAGGACACCCACACCTCCAGGTTAGTAGCAACACATGAAGCATCAGAGACCATACAGGTGCAACTAACCATAGGCAAAACTGCTATACAACTGGTAGCATGTTACAGACCACCCTCCCAATCTCAAGAACCCCACTCAGCCTTCCTAAAGACATTGGAGGATATGAATGTATCACAAAATACCATCATACTGGGAGACTTCAACTACCCAAACATAGATTGGGTACATTATTCTAGCCCTAATACCCTAGCCCAAAGGTTCCTGGAATTCATAAATTCAAATGCACTGGAACAACTAGTCACCTCTCCCACTAGGGGAGATAATATACTAGACCTGATCATCACAAACATGGGGACAAAATGCTCCACACCAGAAGTATACCCCTCACTAGTGAGATCTGACCACAAACTAATCACCCTGGATATACATATCCCACCTCCACCCCCAGCACAAAAGACCACAGTGAAAAACTTCTCAAAAGCAGACTTCACTCTTCTTAAGACTGAGATGGAATCCTTTAAGCCCACTGTGCCAGTGGATACCACATCCCACAATGCCGAATCCTTCACAAATGCTTTCTATGGACATCTCCAAGAATGCATGGATCATGCAATCCCAAACAAATCCAAGTCCCTCTCCACCAAAGGTAAGCGTCCTGTCTGGTGGACCTCAGCCATAAACAAATTGTATAACAAAAGAAGGAAGCTACAGAGCTCAGAGCAAAATACCATGAAGGGAAGACATCTCTGATCAACATCAGCAGAAAACTACATTCTCTCATAAAAACATCCAAGGCCAACTTTGAGAGAAAAATCGCTAAGGACACTAAAGATAACCACAAAGCCTTCTTCAGCTATGTTAGAAACCTGGGCGGAAATCCTCAGATATGCTCAGAGTTGGTTCACAACAACAAAAAATACACTGAACCCACAGATATTGCCAACATTCTGGCTGACAGGTTCAGTGCAAATTTCTCCCCTCCTTCACCCCCAAAAGAAGAAATACTTATCCCAGCTGAATGTAATCTCCCTGTCATCTCAGATGTCCAAGTGAGAACCGCCCTAAACAAAGCACAAAACACAGCATCAAAGGGACCTGACGGTATCCCGGGTTGCGTGTTACGTGAACTCCAAGAGGAGCTAAACCCACACATAAAAATGCTATTTAACCTTAGCCTTACTTCGGGATATGTACCTGAACACTGGCATACAGCAACAGTGGTCCCACTCCACAAGGGGGGTGCCTCTACAGACCCTGGAAACTACTGCCCCATAAGCTTAACCAGCCTGGTCTGCAAAGCTATGGAATGAATCATTATGGAATTCATAAACAGAGACATAAGGGACCTACAGACACTTGACCCCACCCAGTTCGGCTTTGTAAAGGGCAGATCCTGCCTTTTAAACCAGGTTGACTTTTTCAAAACAGTCACTAGAGCCACTGATGAGGGCAAAGCAGTCCATACAGCATACCTGGACTTGGCTAAGGCCTTCGACACAATACCCCACTCAGGCATCATAGATAAGCTCAACAGCTTAAAAGTAAACCCTTATGTCACTAGATGGGTTGCAAACTGGCTAAAGGACAGAACCCATAAAGTTAAAATCGCTGGAGCAATGTCATACTCAAAGCTAGTCACAAGTGGTGTCCCACAGGGATCTGTCTTGGGACCCCTCTTGTTCGGCATTTATTTCTCAGATGTTAAAGCAAACATGGGAAGGCTGTGGCTGACAAAGTTCGCAGATGACTGCAAACTAGGCGCCATAGTCGATACACCAGCAGACACACACATCCTACAAAAAGGCCTCACAGAAACGGACAACTGGTGCCGGAGTCACGGCCTTAAACTAAATGCCAAAAAATGTATAGTCATCCCCTTTGGGAAAAACAAAGTACCCACAAATTATCACATAGACAGCAACCCACTGAGTACGGAAAAAGTAATCAGAAACCTAGGGACCCAAGTCGACAGCGACCTCTCATTTGACACCCACGTTGCCAAAGTGGTTAGAAAAACATTCTACCTTGCACACCTCATCATGAAGGGATTCACATCCAGATCCAAGGATGTCATTGTACCCCTATATTCCTCCCTCATCAGACCCATGATTGAGTACAATGCCCCATTTGGTATGTACCTCACCCGGCATTTGCAACAGCTGGAGAGACCACAAAAGTACCTCACCAAGAGGATCAAGGGTCTCCAACATATGTCTTATTCTGCCAGACTAAAGAAACTTCAGCTCTATTCAGTAGCATACCGCCTGCTCAGAGATGATCTCTGCCTGATGTACAAGGCCATGTCCAATCAGGATCTGATGGACATGCTCCACCTCAAAAAATCCAAATCCATCAGGACCACGAGAGCTAAAGACTTAAACCTCGGCACAAGTATGAATAGGACATGCTGGAGGGATAGATTCATAACCCAGAGGCTTCCCATGCTTTGGAACAAGATCCCAGTTCGTATTAGGCAGAGCCCCTCACTGACTCTTTTCAAGAGAAATCTTGATGAGTGGATGGGAGATCGTAAGTTTACCCCAGGGGTCACATCTGTGTCACTGCTAGACAGGGGCACAGTAAACTAATTCTATTATATAAGGGGACCTTCATTGTGTCACTACTAGACAGAGGCACAGTATTCTAAATTTATTCTGTACATTTTTTGTACCATTTCATGGGGTGACAAAAGCCACATCACTATGGTTAGGCTTACAAATGCCCCAGGGCAGATAGCCTAGTACTATACTATGAAACTATGAAACTATGAAACTATGTCATCCCATAGACAGCGTGTTTTTAGGTTTGGATAGAGCTGTTTAACCATTGTATATGTGATTTATGGGTTTTCACAATCTCCAGGTATGGTAATTGGCCCTTTTGTCAGTGAGAGGAGGGTAAATATGTATGAACCTGTCTGACAAGATGTTGGCAATGTCAGTCATGTACATGTATTCATTTACACTTTGCACTGACTCAGAACATATATGAGTTTACATTGATATTTATGACATAGTAAAAGAAAGCTTCATGGTTCTCTATGGACTCTTTGGCAATATTTTTGCCAGAACATGGCTTGGATAATATTAAAAGTGCGCATTGTTTCTTGATGATACTGACAGGAGATTTATTGATCTTCTTTGGATTTTCACTTTCTTTGAACAACTTAAGTACTTGTAGTACATAGTTTGATTATGACAGGGGTCCAATATATTATATGGGTCTGTTTTTATATCACAGTGTGCGCAAGGCAGGATTGGTGAATAGTGAAGATTGGAGTAAGAACTGCAACTGCCAGATATGTGTGGCCCACTGCTGTACTCAGACATGGCCTAAGTGTTTGAGCATGCCCAGTATGACCTTTCAGTATGTTGCTGACTGAAATTTGCTAAGTGTGTGAGCATGCCCACTATGGGCATATATACTATATGTGTGTGAAAAATCAAGTTGGTTTTTACTTCAGGGCTCACCTTTGCGTTGTACATCGACAGGAAGCACGCTGTGCCTGCAGGGTTTCCATGAGTCAATTTGCAGAGACTTATCAACATTTCTACATACAGGGGGGACAACTATTATTTGTACATTTCTACCCGGGGGGCACACCTGATTGTTACTGTGAGTGTACATAGGATGAGGGGTACACCTGACACTTATACACATTTGCTAGGTCTGCACTGCTATGTCAGGTACTCCATTTCAGTCTGTACTGTTGCCTATCGTACTGGCTTGAGGCATACCACTGTACTACAGACCTTAGCTTCCAATTACACGCATATTAGTTTGTGACTTCATAGCCTACCCAACCCACATCACACTGCCTGGCCTGCTATCTGTCTGCATAGGCCTGGGGGAGGTTACTCATATGCCTCTTCAAAGGGCATGATACAGCATTTGTTTGTGTTTGCGTTTGTCTACCATTGTCCTGCTGGCTGTGACTGTTAGGTATGTGACCCCCACAACTGGTATGTGTGAGTGACTAAAGTTGTGTCTGTGCCAGTGAAATGCTGTCATGGCTTAGTGGTTCAGTACTGTGACTATAGTGCACAGTATCCTGAGTTTGAGCCTTGTCACTGCTTTTTTATTTTCCTGCTGGGCAGACCTGACTGGTTAAGGAACAGTAAAGCAGGTGTGAGCGTGTTTACTCGACTTTTCCCAACATTGCCCAACTTTGTCCGACTTTGTCCAACGTTGCCCAACTTTGCTCAACGTTGCCCGATATTGCACTGGTTAGCATGGTGTACAGCTACGCAGAATTATATTTAAATATGCGCAATATTGGTAAAATGTCCTTAGCAGTGCTTTATATTGCTTAAAATAGGGCACTCATGCCTCAGGTGCTGCTACAGGGCTGCCTATGTCAAATGCACAAAGTACACTCCCTATACATATTTGAAAACAGGTAGCGTCAAGTTAGGCATCTCTTTTACTGTATGTGTTAGTCAGAGAGAGGTGTCATTTCCTGGGTTCCTACTGAGTCAGTGTATGTGCTATGCATTGCCTCTTTGCCAAGGCCAGGGCATACTGGGCACGCCTCCTTCTGCCTACTGGGGCAGGCTCAGGTTGTTCCTCCTCCGAGTCACGCTCTGCCTGTGCAGGCCTTGGCAATGGTGGGGGGCTGTTTGGCCCTGCCCCATGCTGTTTCTGCTGCAGCTGTTTCCACAGGATCATATTGTGTAGCATGGCACATAGAATGAAAATTTGGATACATGTAGTTGGTGAGTACTGCAAGGCTCTGCCAGATGTGTCCAGGCACCAGAACTGTGACTTGAGCATCCCAAACGCACCCTCAATTATTTTTCTTGTTTGTGCGTGTGCCTCATTATGGAGTTTTTGTTTGGGTGTGTGTGCATTTCTGATGGGTGTCACCAGCCACGGCTCCAGTGTGTATCCAGTATCCCCCACTAGGTGACCATCAGGGATGTCCCCATTGGCAAATCTCTGGTACAGCTGAGTCAGATGCCAGATGTGGGAATCGTGATAGCTTCCAGGGCAGCCAGCATACACATTCATTATTATGCCCTGGGCTTCGCACATGATCTGGCAGTTGATGGAGGGGAAGCCCTTGTAGTTGATGTAGAACCTACCCCTCTCACCGGGTGGTGCTTTGATGTGTATGTGCATGCAGTCTATTGCACCCACTACCTCAGGTTATTCTGCTATTCGGTGGAAAAGATGCATATTGCTGGCCAATGCTTCACATGAATTGGGAAAATATACGTGGTCACCAACATGTGCTGACATGGCATCCAGGAACTGGTGCAGTACCCTGGATGCTGATGCCTGTGAAATCCCCTTCATATCACCAGTTGGTCTCTGGAAGGTACCTGTAGCTAGTATTCTTAGGCCAACACATACCTTGGTATCCACTGGGATGGGTTCCCCTCTGTTGGTTCTGTGTGTGAGGCGTGGCCGGCACAGCTCAACAATTTGCTGCAGGAGGTCTCTGTCCACCTTATAGCACTCCACTATCTTCAGCTCATGTAGCCCCTGGTAGGTTATCCTGGGTCTGTACACTCTTTACCGTCTCCTCACTGTGGGTTGCTCAGCAGCATTCACAACATCACCACCCTCAGCACCTTGCACATGTTGGCTTATGATAGCATAAGCAGCCCCTATCATTTTGTCTGACTTAAAGTTTTTAAGCTTTTCCTCTTTGTATACTGCAGTTTTGCAGAGTTCTTGGGAAAAAACGGGAGAATGCTGTTTGCAGATTTTAAAGTGCTGGGCTGGGCTGGGCTAGTCTGCTGCTTGTGTAATTGGCTGATTCTGATATATTTCACCTGGCAGCTCTGCTAGTTCTCCTTGGTTAACTTCCTACTACTTCTTTTCCTTCCTTTTCCCTTTCTGTTTCCGCCCTGGGCAGCTCCGCGCAAACACGTGCACACGTGCACACACGCTGTGTGCACATTTGCAAGAAATTTCAGATATTTTCACAGTGTGCACCTCTGGTTTCTGGTTTTCAAACTGGACAACTGTAGACACGCCTCTTGCAATCCTGAACAACTCAGGGCAAACACAAGACACTGCTCCAATTAGCTTACAGCCTTTCTGACATACCCCCTCATGATGTCACCTATATTCTACTCTACTTTTCACCTACTCCTACACTTACACTCTTGAGACATGGCTCATACGCTGGGGAAATTGGGATTCACTATCCTTATCCTCATTTGCATGGGATTGCCTACTAATGTATGGTTACATCTCTCACACTGAGCTTCCCCCCCTTAGCAACCAGTACTCAGTGGTCATGTTGTCTTCAGCCTGCCATTCACCTGCATGGCAGGATAAGCTTTTTAGTGAAAATGGCAATTTTTGGTTATTTTTAAATTATTTTCTTGTTTTTAAAGCGCCACACGTTCGTGCGATGCTGCACTATGTTTAAACATTGGAGATCAGGGGAAAAAAGTTAGATTTTAATAATTTTAAACATTTATAAATGCCAGTGGCCTTATATTTGGTCATTGGCATGCTTCCTCAACTGTATGCATCCTTTATTTGGAGCTGTCATAGCTCCATTTAGCTATTTGAAGAACGGTACTCCGTTACCAACAGAGTACATTTCTGCAGATAACACTAATCTTCCACTGACAGGTTAGTGTTTCCTGGATTGCAAATTTACCTAATTTGCATAGCTTTCAGCAGTGAATGAGGTAATTTAAATACCATGACGCTGTCCATGCAAGAGTAGCTTTAGCAGCTCTCGTGCATGCCCCTGCCGGCAGTTCCTGGATCGCATGGCAGACATATTGCCTGTTTGACATCTTACTCTACTCTACATCTCCGTGCAAGCTTTTGTAAATCCAGCCCTATTTAAAATCTGTTCCCATTTTTTAGTTTTTTTACCCCTTCAAACCTCTCAACTGTCCAGATTTTCACAGAATGTCCAGATTTTTGCATATTATTTATTGGTCTGTTTCTCATAAAATTTGTGGTTTTCTGGATAATGACTGAGGACTGAAGACACTAAATATGCACATACATTTGAGCTTCAGACTTAATATCCTTCTGAAAATGCATGCTAACACAAATCTTGTTATTCTAACAACTTTCTAAGTTTATAAGACAATCATTTAAAATGTGTCCCTATTTTTGGGCCCCATTATTATAGGCTTTGTCTGGATTTCTTGCTTCAACAGGTGGAGATGTATAGCCCCATTTTTTGAGGCTTTTTTAGGTATCTTGAGCTAAGAGATCGAAAGGTACGCAAACTTCTTTGAACTGCTGCTGCTTCTACCACTGACTGATTGCTTTCACTCTTCCCATACATACATACACATACAAACACACTTCAGCTCTCATTCATGCAAGCATGCATACATTCACACATGCAGACAGAAACATAAGCACTCATACACAAACACACGTACAAACTTATCTTCTCTTATTCATATTTTACTTTTATACTTGCTAAACAGCAAAACCACTGCTTAGCAAGTATAAAATAACTGCTCGTTTGATCTTACTTGTACTCTCATGCAGGCATACATTCAGACACAGACACATGCACTCTACTATTTTTTTCTTAAATTTCTTGTTTTCTTATTTTACACTCTCTAAAGAGCAAAAATGTTGCTTAGCCAGTGTAAAATAATGAGAATCATTAGGTTTCTTAGGGTGCGAGCTCTATGGCAGTTTAACAGGTATCACCTGTTAAGTAAAACCCTGCTGGCATGGCTTTCCACAGTACAGATATTTACAGAATGTCCAGATTTTTGCCTCATAACTTGCGTCTGTCCTCATAAAATTTGTGGTTTTCTGGGAAATGCCTATGGATTGAAGTCACTAAATAATGACATACATTTGAGTTTGAGACTTATTCCCCTGGATTCACAAATCCTCCATTTAAGACTAAATAAGTCTTACTCAGAGACTGCAGTTGAACGGTATGACGTCAGTGTGCCATGAATATTCATGAGGGCACGCTGACTCTACTCCAAGTCTAACACGGACCATACAGGAAAGCAGGGGGCGTGTCCGACTGCCGAGCAGTCTAAAGGTCCACGCCCCTGCAAGTGTCTGAAATGCAAAATGTCAACACACAAGAGCGAGTCCGCTCAAATGTCCATGTACCCAACACCACACTCCCTGACATTGTAAACCCCCAGCACAGTTATAAAAAGTAAAGCATTAATTTTTTTTTTCTAATTCCCGATATAGCTGCCCGTATTTGTGCGTGTGTGCGCGGGTGTGCTCATTGCTTAGCTGCAGTTAGCAATTCCGACATGAAAGAGCATAATAAGGAATGTTTATGCAAATTACACCAAACAGCAATAGCGTAGTGGTAGAGTGCTCACACAAAGAGGAGGCATGCACAGTTCGAGTCCCACCACTCTCCTTCCTATTTTATGTTCTAAATTGGTATATGAAATAATTCCTGACATATATGATTAAAATTTTACTAAAAAGCATCAAAATGGCCTATGTATTAGTGAAAAAATGTATATTTATAAAGGATCCTGACATATAATTGCCCACAGTTAAGCAGCGCTTTTCCCAGTGCAATATAGTTGCCCGTAGTTAAGCAGTGCTTTACCCAGCGCAATATAGTTGCCCGTAGTTAAGCAGTGCTTTACCCAGCACAATCGGTTTGTGTGGAAGTGCAAGCTGTGCCAACCAGCGCACCGTAGGGCAATGTGGAGCAACATAGAGCAAAGTTGCCTAAACACAGCCACACCCCCTAACCTGTCTGGACAGTAGTAAAATAAAATACAACAAGGTTCGAACCCAGGACTCTGTGCACCATAATCAAAGTACTGAACCACTAAGCCATGACAGCTTAGGATAAACAGCCACTGTTAACATACATATACTTATAAATGGTAGATTAACCATTATTAAGCAGGTCTGCAGTCAGCCGAGAATTTTCAAAAACGGCCAGTCACAAAAAAGTGCGGGAAATGCGGCATATTTCAGCCCCATAGGTGGGAATACTCACCATAACTGATTGTAGCTCCCATCTGCAGTTAGAATGGCTGGTGTTGGAGAGGGTACACACTTTAGAGTGCAATGCTGGGGCATTGAGGAGTCAAAATACATGGTTTGGCTCCTTGTCCACCGTCATGAGTCAAGACTCCTGCAGGGCCAGTTCCAAGGGATGAAGTACAAGGCAGAGGCTTGGAACTGGTTAGCTCATGACCTCACCAGTGTCACAGGCATTCCTCGGACTGGTGAGCAGGTCCATCACCACCATGCAGACCTGAAGAGATGGAAGCAGGACCTACTGAACCAATGGATACAGGAGGCCCATGGGATGTAAGATGCCCCACTACTGAGTAGGTAGCCATGGAATGCAGTATGTAAGACTTGCTAATTTATTCTATATAGTGGATAGGTATGTCTCAATATCCCTTCATTTACTTCACAGTTGCAGGTGTCTGTGCTGCGAATCAGCAAGCCTATGCTGATAGGCTGCTAAGGCTGCGCCACCAGGCTGGTTAGTAATTATTCTGCATGTATTGTTATATAAAATAGGTGAGAGAGCCTGACAGAAAGTGTTGTAGCCCAATAATACAGCCATAACATGCCCTTAATAATTCCTCTGCATGTACTGTTATATAAAATAAGTAAGAGAGCCAGAAAAAGAGTGCAGTAACCCATTAAGAAAGGTAAAATATGTCCAGAATAATATCTCTGCATGTACTGTCATATAAAATAAGTGAGCGAGCCTGAAAAATATTGTTCTAACCTATTAATAAAGGTATAATATATCTTGAATATGTCTTCCATATGCACTGTAATATCAAATAAAGGAGAGAGCCTGTGGAAAAGTGTGTAATGTAATTAATAAAGGTATAAAACCTGGAGTGTGTCTGTGTCACTTACTTTGAAATGTTGTTGTACCCTTGCATTATACAAATAGTACTGTTTTAATAAGTGCTGGCAACCCACAGTTGGGCAGTCCCATCTAAAGTGGTTGATGGAAGTGCCAGTAGCTGTGAAGCATATATACAGTCCTCAACAGTCAGTTACTGGCTGGCATGCATACGTAAATCTGGCACATGAGCAGCTTGTTAATTAGATCCTCAGAAATGTGAATGGGCTACACGAAATGTAGGGTTCTGTACAAATTTAACTGAAAATGTCATGTGAACACATCCAGATATGTAGATAAAGAAATATAAATAAAATCAATAAATATGTAGCAGTAACATCTGCATCTTGGACAGTTAGTATGTCAGATATAGGTCAGGTATACAGTGAACTAGCCAAACCCATTACACAACCTAATGCATGTTGCCAAGTGTAATAATACATGTAAGGGAGATACACCTGCAGTCAATAGGAATGTAGTGTAGACTAAAAGTACTTATAAGATGCTAATTGAGGTTTCTTTCTACACCCTACTGTATGTGCATAAACAATACAATTCCGCACCTCAATGGGTATGTGTAATCTCAAAACATTTGTTGGGACATATGTCCTATTGTTCTATAAATATCTGCATTCACTTTGATGCATGTGCCCTGTTCAAACACCACAATCATGGCGGCCTGTTGACACCAATCATCCCTGCATGCTGTTGGAATGTCCACTGTCATTCAGTATATGCATGTGTTATGCTTGCTGTTCAACCATTGGAACCTTGGTGTATTGGGCTAATGGGAATATTACTGCATGCTGTTACAACTAACTTGGAATGCTGTTGTTTATGTTGTAATTAAACACACCTAACCACAGAACGTATGGGAATGCCGTTCCCAGCGGACCACTGTCCCTCCTCAGCTGGTGAGTGCACCTGGTACCAGCAGGTCCAGTGCCCAGCCCGGGCTCCCCTCCTCCATTGGTCCTGTGCCACCTTCGGGTGGAAGTGCTGCAGGGGATGGGGCTCACCCCCCCATGCAAGCGTGGGTGGAGTAGGGCCTTTGAAGGCTCCGGGCTGTGGTGCATAGGGAGATCCAGCGTTCAGTCACTGATCCCCTACGCCAGCTCGAGGCAAGAGTGGTGTGTCTCACGGGTGAGCCTGCCCATCCTACGCAGCCCCCAGCACAGCCACCCTCTGTGAAGTTGCAGTGGTGACTGCCCATGGGTGGGGATCTCAATTCCACTGTTACCATCTGTGTGCTCATGGGCTTGCGATTTCCAAACACCCGTTCCCGTCAATTGTGTTCACCCATACCATGTGTCATACACCACCCCTGTATGCATCTTGTTTGTCTTTTCTGTTTTCCTCCCCAGCCTACCTCCCCAAATATACCTACTTCCTCTACCTCACTTTCCACTCTCACCTGAAAAAAAAAAAAAAGGGCAATATATACCCACAAAAAAATTAGGCCCGTGCATAGCTGCCCATTTTGCACACATGTCCGCTGGACATGTAAACTGATAATTATAATTGGCAGTACAACATACTTTGTTGTCCTCACCCCTCTCCCAGGGGAGGAAGGTATCAAATTTCACTCCAAATTTATTACATATGCACAGCTGCTGCTGGTAAAGAAATGGGCAGCTATGGACCTTTGCTACACCCGTCCTGCACATCCTGAGCTTGTTTTCCTACTGTCTTTTCCTCTTTGTGCCCCCTTTTTCACCACTTTCCTATCTCCCCATTTTCCTTTCTTTCAACGAATTTAGTATGGGGGTTAGCAGGAGTAAGCACGTTTAAGCAGTAGTAAATGGGGTTTAAGCGAGTGTGCGCATGTGTGCACTTAGCTAAGCATTGCTAAGTGACGCGCAAACCCACACAAACCCACTTACAACTGCTTAAAAGTGCCTTAATCACTCTATGTCAGGGCCCTTGTTCTGCTCAGCAGCAAAATAAAATACCTCTGTTAGTCTCAGACCCCAGACCATTGACACACTAGACTGCATGAATTATCACTAAGCCACAGCAGATACACAATAACTTGGTGCTAAAATAAATATATCATGATTTACAATGAGTGAATGTAAAGGAAAAATAGGAAGGCCATAACACAAAGCTTGTTCTGTGGATCTTTACCAACAATTGTTGTGGAATTGCATTACATGAGTGTGATATGAGAAGCAGCCATTCTAGCAGCAAATAATGTTACAGAGGCACTTTACAACCCCCAAATTTGATAGCAGGACAAACTCTGGCATATCTGATTAGGGCAGAGGCCATACTTCCTAACTGTGACTACTTGCCAGGGATGTCCCTGATTGTGAAACATATTTTAGCTGTGTCCCTCTGAATCCCTCTGGAAAGTACTGACATCAGTCAGAAAGGTGGGTTATTACACAATGAATACTGACAATAATAACAGTAGACACCGCTTGTACTTCATAAAAGGAGTACTACTCCATATGCACTGCTTCACTCAAGTCTACACTTACTGTCTCCATTATGTGTAAGGTGTACTTCACTTTTAACTACCTATCCCTGACTCCATGCAAAGATGTATCTGGGTGTTTCATAGGCCTGGCAGAGGCACAAACACACAGGCATATCAGCTATTCTGCTGTTACACACTCTGCAAATAGCTTTGGTGGGACTTCCACAAGCATACCCTTATGTAGGAGTACAACACAGAAATACCAAAGGATGTAGCCATGTACTGGTAGCAACTGACTGTAACAATGCCATTGTACCAGTGATGAAAACACCTGTGGGTTGCATAGATAAATAATAACAGTGTAACATCTGGCTACCATCTGGATAGGTTCACAGTTAGGAACTATGCAGACAAACCACCTGCCTTGATAAACTAACAGGTACACATTAATCCTTTAAGTCCAGTAAGATAACATTCACACAATAAGACATAATGCTCTCTGTATGTCAGCATCCCCACCCACAATTAAAATATACTTGTGTGTTTAGGGTCTACCAAGGATGTAGGTAGGCATACTCAGTACTGGAATTGCCCAGTTTTCCTGAGAACCCTGTGCTAATGTCAACAATAAAAAACACAAAGCCTGCAGAAGTTAGTGCATTAATATTCACAGTATAACAGTTCACCAACAGTTCATGTGCCAAATGAATACTTCTCAATAACTACTTTTGTATGGCAGTTAATTATATGAGTAGAAAAGAAACTACATAGTCACATAAATGTTGTGTAAGCATTTGTAGGGGTGAGTTAAACTCTACACTGATAGCTCTGTACTGGAAGTGGCAACAGTCAGGTCTGAGTACAACATGTACATCACTGTCTACACCTCTAACTTCAGATATAAGACGTATACCAACCTTCTGACTTACACAACAGTGTCCACAGCAAACAAGCATGGGCCCCACTCTAGAAATCTGAAAGGGCTATGCCTACATACCTTAGCAATTTATAGCATCGGGTTGCTATGACAGTGAGTACTGTAATTACCACACAGCAGGCTGTATGCATTTAGCAAATGCTGGTCAGCAACTGGTGCAGAGGGCTTCACATGCACATGCGCAGGTACCTATAACAGCAGACTGTACTTGCTATCCCCACATGCAATCATTACATTGCATGTGCCAGAGACTGTATAACTCCTGGAGAGTCGTGAAAATAAATATTACTTAATAAAGACATATTTAATTAAGTAAGAATAATAAATACTTAATTACTAACTAAAATATTAATTAAGAAAAATAAAACTACTAAATTAATAACCAAAAATAAAACTTAAGTAAAAAAAACTTTACTTAATAAATAAAATAAATAAAAAAAAAAGTTGTCAAAGCATACACAGATGGACCGGAAAGTGACAAACAGGTATGTAACAGATATGTAGTTACCGGCAAGTAGTAGATGTTTATGAATAGTACTGTACATACTCTGAAACATGCATATGTGGCAGCAGTAGGTATGTATGCACTGATGCCATGCATAACTACTGCCATGGACAAATTAGTGTGTAGCTGTGTGCAGTGGGACATAACTGTGACATATGTAGCTCAGCATTATCTGTCAAACATCTGATCATGTTATCTATGTTCTGTACAGTACTGTGTATAATGGCAGTTTGGGGGAGTAGTGCAAACACCTATATAAACTTGGATGTAACAGTAAGACATGCATGATAGTCATATAATGTGTAGCTTAGCATTGGCAACTGCTGTACCAGGTTAGTATAGTAATGTAGCATTTGCAGCTATATATACTCCCTGTACTATTACTGTATGCACACAAGTGACAACTGTCCATGTTGTAGCAAGGCCCAACAGGTCATCCGTGAGGTGTACGGACTTGCAACAGTGTGGATCTTGTGTGTGTATGGCACACACATATGGAGAGATATTTATGTGTCTGATATATTAGCATCTTAACATGTGCATAGAGCAAGGAACATACTGCAATTGTTTGTGAAGGGTGGACATTTATATGTTGGTGCAGGTTGTTATATGCATATTTATATGTAGGTTGTAGTATGTGGCAAACAAGACAGCATACAGTGCTGGCATATGACATGTGGTGTTTAAACACTGTGGGTATGATTGTTAGGTTTTTAGTCTTCCAGACAGGGGGTCCTGCTAAAGATACATGGGCTGAGAATACCTTCCATGCATTCTGCACAAGACTGTGCAATATTATTACATATCTGTATCCCTCTCAACCTTTGCATAATTGATATTCCCACCATGAAAGGTGGACTGTATATGTGCCTATATGTATATAAACTGTCATGGGTGTGTGTGACACAGATGACCTAGGCCACAGATCACTACAGTGGCTGGCCTTGCCACATACATACATATGTGACCTAAGGTCTGAGAAGCAGCAGCACAGACTGTCAATGGTAACAGATGTATTCTTGTAGAAAGTAGGCTTCACACCTATGAACTAATTGAGGTCACATGTACATATATGTATTTGCCACACAGATACCAATTGAGGTCACATGCACATATATGTATTTGCCACACAGATACCTGAAGTGTGCAATGCACATACTGTTGTTTTACTGATATGTCATACAGTTGTAAAAGCAAAACCCACAACACATTGACCAACAGTGTCACACTCAGCAATTGCAAGATTCAAACCCCTACCTACCTATGCTATGATACTAGAGAGATATGCATTACTGGTGGTTTTCATTTCCACTGCTGTATTTGTGGGATACTGACATCTTCAGACTTGCCAAAGTGGAATTTACCTCTTTAAATGTGCTTTCCCAGTCTCCAAAAAGTGCACTCTCTCAATGGAAATCACACACACAGCAATTGCAGGATTCAACCCCCTACCTATTTATGACTATGATACTAGAGAGATACACATTAACACAATGCACTATATACTTTATTGGGGAACTTTGTTTCCACTGCTGTATTTGTGGGATACTGACATCATCAGACTTGCCAAAGAGGAATTTACCTCTTTTCATGTCTTTTCCTAGTCTCCAAAATGGGCACTGCTCTTAAAGGAAATCATACACACAGACCCCCCCACCCACACTCAGCAATTACAGGATTCAAACCCCTATTTAAATATGTAATAATTCGAGAGTGGTATGCATTTACATGATGCGCTATATGCTTTACTAGTAGTTTTCCTTTCCACTGCTGTATTTGTGGGATACTGACATCATCAGACTTGCCACAGAGGAATTTACCTCTTTTCATGTGTTTTCCTAGTCTTCAAAAAGGGCAGTCCACTCACAGGAAATCATACACACACACACCCTCAGCAATCACAGGACTCAAACCCCTACATAACCATGTTATGATACTAGAGAGATACGCATCAACACGACGCGCTATATGGTTTACAAGGTGTTTACTTTTCTCCTGCTATATTCGTAGGATGCTGACATCATCAGACTGGACATGGCAATGTGTGTGCACTTTGTTTTATGCAATCCCAGGAATGAACCATGTGGGTCAGCAGGTGTTAACAGCTTGAACATGACTCGACATTTCTTAGCTTGTGTGATCTATCTGTGGACAAATTGCCATTCCTTCATATGACAATACATATTTATGCACATATTGTTGATTTTGTGGATAGGACATGTGTCTGGGATGGTGATAAAGGGCTATTCAGAGTCTCTATGTGGGACGTGTGTAGCTCCTTTCAGTGATGTATGTCCTGGGTGGCTGCCTTGCAAACAGTCTAGCAGGTTTCGGACCCATGATCTGCCCATGAACATACCAAAGTTGGTAGGGTTGTGTGTTTCTGTGGAGGACAATCTTTATTGTACCATACAGCTGAGTTTTCATTTTTGTGTATTTGTGGTTTGTGTTGCTGGTGCAGATTGGTTACAGGGTTGTGTGTTTGTCGGCTTCCAATAGCTCTGTTTATGACTTCAATCATGATGGACTCAATGGCCTTGCAGATCAGACGTCATAGACTTGTAGGACTATAGTTCCCATGGTCTGTTGTGCACCAACACTTGAGGGGTGTGCCATATGTTGCTGTAACACATTCAACAGTTTCAGATCCTGTGGAGAGGGTGAGGCTCAACAGACTGTTCAGGTGCAGGGTCTGTTTGTTCTGTAGTTCACTTATGACACATATAGGGAAACAATGTAATCCAACTGATGCCATGTTTTTGGCTTTGGAAGGAGCTGTTTACCCATTCTACATGTGATATCTCCTGGTATGATGATAGGCCCTTTTGTCACTGGGAGGTGGGTATGTATGTATGGGCCTGTCTGACAGGATGTCGGCATTGTCAGTCAGATACAGTTGGCCCTGACTCAAGACATATATGAGTGTGCATTGCCTTTTATGACATAGCTGAAGGAAGTGTCATGGTTCTGTCTGGACTCCTTCGCAGATAATCTTTCCAAAACACAGACAAACCTGAGCACTAAACCCCTGTTACACTCTTGTACACACTTAACACCCTACTGATCCTTTTTGATCAGTCCACAGAGTATTTCATCATAATATCCTGGCATGTCCAAAGGTCGGATTTGTGTGTACTCTCCAGTCCAGCTGGTGAATATGGGACTTTTGAGGCGATGTTACAACTGCCTTATGTACACAGACAACCCTCTTCTCCTCCCAACAAACTCAGATATATGTGAGAGATGCAACTATACAGACAAACAGAAGGCTGAGCTCTCTCAACCCATGACTGGCACAGTCTATCAGGTGGTGAAGGTAACCACACACACCACAAATCCAGTCTCACATAGACCTGTAGCGACAGCAAACAAAATACATTACCACACAAAAACATACTCAGAGGCTCTAAATAATATCTGCCTAAGCAGCCGAGACCTCCAAAGCAGACACCCAAACAACTGCTACCCCACAACAATACCCACATATCACATGGTTCACAAAGTCACTGTGCCACACAGTCACTTATCTTAGGGCTAAACAACATACCTAATACACTTGTAATAGGTGACTCCATTGTCAGACACACTGACGTCCCACTCACCAGGCTGAACAAGGAGAAGGTCACTTTGAGCTGTCTGTTGGGTGCCAGGATCTGCCACATAACACATGCACTCAGGTCACTCCAAAGCAAGTACAAATATGGCTCCATCATTGTTCATGCTGGTGTGAATGACCTCAGACGTTCCTCCCTGGACTACATGACAAGAGACATAGAGGAGCTCTCTGATCATGTAGCCCAGGCCAGTATGACCCTGACCTTGTGTAGCATCTTACCCTCACCAAGAATGATGGCACAGTATACAGAGAAACTGATCAATTTTAACAGTTGGCTAACATATTGGTGTCATTCAAAGGGGATCTAGTGTCTGTCAGCCTGGGATGACATGCTCGACATGCCACCTAGCTTCGCTATGGATGGCTTGCACCTGTCACCCCTGGACTTTCGAATACTGGCTAAGGCTCTTGCCACCCCCATAGTGCCTGTTTTAGGCAAGGCTCATAAGACAAACCCACCTCCATACACAATACAAGGTAAAAGAAACTAAGGGCAATGCTGCTCATCACCAGATGTCTAAACCTCAAAATGCATGCAATCAAGACTCTCCTCAGTATGGAGAATGTCGATATCTGTGCAGTAGCAGACACCTGGTTCAGGCTCCCAAAAGCACCCCAGAACTACCAGGTTATACTTCATACCATGCTTTTCGGCCACAAGACTCGGGCCGACCAGCAAATATAGGGTGAGTATCCATATACATCACAGATACACACACCTCCATGTTAGTAGCACTGCATGAAGCATCGAAGACCATACATGTGCAACTAACAGTAGGCAAAACTGCCTTTCAGTTTGTAGCCTGCTACAGACCACCCTCCCAAACTCAGGAACCTCACTTGGCTTTCCTGGGAACACTGGAGAATATGACGGTCTCTCCAAACATCATTATATGGGGTGACTTCAACTACCCAAACATTGACTGGGAATACTACTCAAGCCCCAACACCCTCACCCAATGGTTGCTAGAATTTATAAACTCAAATGCTACGGCACAAATGTTCACCACACCCACATGAGGGGAAAACATATTGGACCTGATCATCACCAACATGGGGACTCTATGTTCCACACCAGAGGTATACCCCTCATTGGTAAGGTCAGGCCATACATTTATCTCACTGGACATCCATATCCCACCCCCACCCCCATCCTAGGTAATCTCGGTGATGAACTTATCAAAAGCAAATGTCACACTTCTCAAAACTGAGGTGATATCCTTCAAAGACCCTGGGACAGTAGTACATACTGCTCAGACCACTGGATCCTTTACAAACGCATTCTATTAACACCTACTGGAATGCATGGATCCTGCTATCCCAAATAAAAACAAGACTCACTCATACAGAGGCAGGGGACCTGTCTGGTGGACCCCGGCCATAAATAAGCTATACAACAAAAGGAGGAGGCTACTACATGATAGAGCACAATCCCAAAAAGGGAAGGCATTTCCGATCAGTACTAGCAAGAAGCTACAATCACTCATGAATTCATCTAAGGCCTGCTTCTACAGGAAAATTGCACCAGACACTAAGGACAAGCACAAGGCCTTCTTTAGTTATGTCAGGAACCTGGGTGGCAACTCCCAGATATGCTGTGAGTTAGTGCGAAATGACTATACATACACTGAACCCACAGACATTGCCAAGATCCTGGCAAACAGGTTCAGTGCAAATGTCTTCCCCCATCCCCCCTAATGAGCAAATGTCCATCCCAACAGAGTGTAGCCTCCCTGACATCACAGATGATCAGATGAGTGCTGCCCTCTCCAAAGCAGACAACACAGCATCAATGGGACTGAACGGTGGCCCGGCCTGCATCTTACACAAGCTTCATGATGAACGTAACACTCACATGAAGTCACTGTTCAATATCAGACTTACTACAGGATATGTACCCAAGGAATGGCGTACAACAACAGTGGTCCCTCTCCACAAAGGTGGTGCCACAACAGACCCCGGACACTATCGCCCTATAAGAATATCTAGCCTGGTCTGCAAAGCTATGGAGCGTATCATCATGGAACTCATACACACAGAAATTGGGAACCTACAGACACTGAATCCTACACAATTCGGCTTTGTTGTGGGCAGATCTTGCTCTTAAACATGGTTGACTTCTTTAAACAGTTACCAGGTCCATAGATGTAGGGAAGGTAGTCCACACAGCCTACCTGAACCTCGCAAAAACCTTCAACACAATACCCCACTCGGGCATCATACATAAGCTCACCAGCTTAGATAGCGACACATATGTCACAAGATGGATTGCTAACTGGATCAGGGATAGCACCCACATGGTAAGTATTGCAGGTGCCATGTCTGACTCTACACCAGTTACACATGGCGTCCCACTAGGCTCAGTCCTGGGACCTCTCTTGTTCAGTATATATTTCTCTGAAGTACAGGCTAACACAGGAGGAATATGGCTGACCATGTTAGCAGATGACTGCAAACTGGGTGCCATATTTGACTCTCCAGCTGGCACAAGCATCCTCCAAAAGGGTCTCACAGAGATGGATAACTGGTGTCAGAGACATGGCCTACAGCTAAATGCCATTAAATGCATAGTCATCCCCTTTGGGAATAACAACGTGCCCACACATTACCACATAGGTGTTAATCCATTAAGTACGGTAGAAGTTATTAGGGATTTGGGGACACGAGTATTTAGTAATCTCGTCTTTGACAATCACGTTGCCAAATTGGTTAGACAGACCTTCTATATAGCCCACCTTATCCCAAAAGGTTTCACATCTAGATCAAGTAAAGTCATTGTGCCCCTATTCTCATCAGGCCCATGATTGGATACAATGCCCCATTTGGGATGTACCTTACCCGACACCTGCAGCAACTGTAATGGCGACAAAAGTACCTCACCAAGTGGATCTAGGGACTCACACAGATGCCCTGTGCAGTTCAGCTAAAGTAACTCCAGCTCTACTCAGTCACTTACCGCCTACTCGGATGCAATCTGTGCCTGTTGTTTAATGCTATGTCCAACACAGAATTAATGGACATGCTCCACCTCAGGATGTCTGGATCCCTTAGAGCTACATGCTCCAGGGACTTAAACCTCAGCACAGATATTAATAGGACATGCTGGAGAGACACATTCATATCCCAGAGGCTTCTCTCACTCTGGAATGGGATCACAGTCCCGCATAGGCAGAGACCCCCACTGACCCCCTACAGGAGACATCTTGGCGAGTGGATGAGTGATCGTATGTTTACCACTGGGATCTCTTCTTGGTCCCTGCTAGACAGAGGCACAATAAACTAAGCATAAAAGGGCTATCTTGTGTGACCTACTATTCACAGGCACAGTCTACTAATCTAATAGGGCTGCGAAAGCCAAACACACTCTGGCTAGGCTTATAAATGCCCGAGGGCAGATAGCCTAGTATCAACCTATGCACCTATGGTAATGTTCGGGATGCACATTGTTTATTGATGATAATGATTGCAAGTTTTTTATCTTCTTTGCTTTCCCACTTTCTACGAACAACCTAAGTATCTGCAGAACATATTTTATTATGACAGGGTTCCAATATATTATATATGTGTCTGTTGTCATATAACTGTGTGCACAACGTGGATTGGTGAATAGTGAGAGGTTCCTGGGTTAACACATGCAACTGCCAGATATGTGTGGCCCACTGCTGTACTCAGACATGGCCTAAGTGTGTGAGCATGCCCAGTCTGTCCTTTCAGTGTTTTGTTGCCTGACATTTGTCTCATTTATTCGTGTGTGAGCATGCCCAGTGTGACCTTTCAGTATGTTGCTGTCTGAAGTCCACTACATTTGTTGATGTGTGTGAACATGACCAATATTAACATTTATACTATATGTGTGTTGAAAATCAGGTTCTATTCTTACTGCAGGGCTCACCTTTGTGTCATAACTTGACAGGGATTATGCTGTGCCTGCAGGGTTTCCATGAGATACTTTGCATAGATTTATCAACATTTCTTCATACAGGCTGACCAGTAATATACTGTCATGGTTTAGTGGTTTACTACTATGACTGTAGTGCACAGTATTCTGGGTTTGAGGACTGTCACTGCTTTATATTTTCATACTGAGCAGACCAGACTGCTTAAGGGCCAGTAGAGCAAATATGAGCATGTTGGATTTTGTTCAGCTATGTCCAACATAGACCAAGCTTGTCCAACATTGCTCAACATTAACCAACATTGCTGAACGTTGCCCAATATTGCTCAATATTGACCACAGTTGTGCTAGTTTTAGTGTGTGCAATTGGTTTACATATACTAAATGGTGGTGAAAGCTGTTTAGCACTGCTTTATATTGCTTAACACATGGCAATCATGCCTCAGGTGGTGCTGCAGGGCTGCCTATGTCAGATGCACATACTGCACTCCCTATACATGTTTGAAACAGGTAGTGTCAAGTTAGGCATCCCTTTTACTATATGTGCGAGTCAGAGAGAGGTATCATTTCCTGGGTTCCTATGCGTTGCCTCTTTGCCAAGGCCAAAGCATACTGGGCATGCCTCCTTCTGCCTACTGGGGTAGGCTCAGGTTGTTCCTCCTCTGAGTCACGCTCTGCCTGTGATGGCCTTGGCAATGGTGGGGGGCTGTTTGGCCCGGGTCTATGCTGCTCCTGCTGCAGCTGTTTTCACAGGATCATATTATGTAGCATAGCACATACCATGACAATTTGGGTACATGTAGTTGGTGAGTACTGCAAGGCTCCACCAGATGTGTCCAGGCACTGGAACTGTGACTTGAGCAGCCCAAACACACGCTCAATAACATTTCGTGTTTGTGCGTGTGCCTCATTATGGCATTCCTGTTCAGGTGTGTGTGCGTTTCTGATGGGTGTCATCAGCCACGGCTCCAGTGCATAGCCAGCATCCCCCACTAGGTGACCATGAGGGATGTCCCCATTGGAAAATGTCTGGTACAGCTGTGTCAGATGCCAGATATGGGAATTATGGTAGCTTCCAGGGCAGCCAGCTAACACATTCAGTATTATGCCCTGGGCATCACACACAACCTGGCAGTTGATGGAGGGGAAGCCCTTGCGGTTAAAGTAGACCCTACCCCACTCACCGGCTGGTGCTTTGATGCATATGTGCGTGCAGTCTATTGCACCCACTACCTCAGGGTATTCCACTATTTGCTGGAAGAGATCATATTGCTGGCCAATACCTCACGGGAATTGGGGAAATATACATGATCACCGACATGTGCTGACATGGCATCCAGGAATTGGTGCAGTACCCTGGATGCTGATGCCTGTGATATCCCCATCATATCACCAGTTGGTCTCTGGAAGGTACCTGTTGCTAATATTCTTAGGCCAACACATACCTTGGTTTCCAGTGGGATGGGTTCCTCTCTGTTGGTTCTGTGTGTGAGGCGTGGCCTGCACAGCTCAACAATTTGCTTCAAGAGGTCTCTGTTCACTCTATAGCGCTCCACTATCTCCAGCTCATGTAGCCACTGATAGTTTACCCTGGGCCTGTACACTCTTCTCCGTCTCCTCACTGTGGGTTGTCCAGCAGCATTCGCATTGTCACCACCCTCAGCATGTTGCATATGTTGCCTTATAACAGCAATGGCAGCCCCTAACATTAATTTGTCTCAGTAAAGCGTTTTCAGTTTTCACTTCTATTAGCTTACTGCAGTGTTGCAGTGTCTCTGAGAGAAACATAGTGGAATGTTGTTTGCAGAGTTTTAAGTGCTGGGCTGGGCTGGGCTATTGTACTGCCTGTGTAATTGCCTGATTCTGATTGTTTTTACCTGCTAGCTCTGCTAGTACTCCCTGGTTAACTTCCTACTATTTGTTGTGCTTCCTTTTCCTCTTCTGTTTCCTCAGGGGGGGCAGTGCTGTGCACACAAGTGCAAACACGTGCACACCAGCTCACACGCAGGCACACATGCTTACAAGGACTAAAACTTGCTTATTTTTGCTAAAACGCGTGCACACTGGCACAAACGTGCTTACACAACTTTAAACAGCCTTAGACATGCGTACTCCGGCTTAAACACACGCACACAGGCGTACACGAGCGCACACAGTCTTACTCGGATATACAGGCGTGCACCCGCGCGCATACACATTGCAAGCACTTCAACAAGAAACTTTAGTGTTATCCATGGCATACACCTTAAATTTCTTGCCTTTAGCTAGGCTACCTGTTGACACACCTCTTCCAGTGATGTGTAACTGATAGCAGACACATGCCACTCTGCTCCAATGAGCTTCACTTCTTTCATACATACCCCCCTCATGATGTCACCTATCTTCTACTCTGTTACTCCCCTTATCCTACTCCTACACTCCACTGACTGTGCTCATTTGCTCTGTAAACTTGGGATTCACTATCCTAACCCTCATTTGCATAGGATTGCCTACTAATGCTTGGTTACATCTCTTAGACTGAGCTTCCCCCCTTAGCAACCTCTACTCGGTAGCTATGTTGTCTTCAGCCTGCCATTCCTTTGCATTGTAAATTAAGAATTGCAATAAAATCCACATTTGTGGATTTTAACTATTGGTTTTCTGGTTTTAAGAGCACAGCGCGTTTGCACAGTGCTGCGCTATGCTTAAACACCAGAGATCGGGATAAAAAAATATATATTTTATTTTTATTTTGCATCGGTGAACATTGCCAATGGCCGCATTTTTGGCCATTGGCATGCTTCCTCAACTGGATACATCCTTTTTTTGGAGCTGTCACAGCTCCGTTTTGCTATTTGCAAAGCTGTACTCAGTTGTCAACGGAGTACATTTCTGCAAATAACACTACTCTTACTCGGACAGGTTCGGGTTCCCTGGATCGCAAATTTACCTCATTTGCATAGCTTTCACCTGCAATTGAGGTAATTTGCATATCCAAGCCCTGTCCATGTAAGACTCGTCTTAGGAGCTCTGTTGCACGTCCCTACATTCCTGGATTGCTCGGCAGATATGTTGGCTGCATGGAGTCTTACTCTACTCTTAGACTCTGTGCAAGTCTTCGTGAATCCGGCCCATTATCTTTCCAGAAATGCATGCAAACACAAATCCTGTTAACTGAGCAACGTCTAAGTTTATAAGAGCAATATTTAAAATCTGTCACTATTTGTACATCTTTCTCGCATTAATTTTGCCTTTGTCCAGATTTCTTGAACTAAGTGGTTGCGATGCATGACTGCTGGAGAGCGTTTGTTCAGAAAAAACAACCATTGCATATGTGCAAGAACCAAAAAAAAAAGTGAGAGGTGATAAATTTTGACAGTTTGCCATGGTGAAACTATTGATCACATTAGGGCAAGGATAATCATAATATGCAGCTGTGACTCTGATCAAAGCATGTGAAATAACTGCCAGTAGAGGGTGTTATAAAAAAAAAATAATAGCATAAGTCATTAAAGATAACTGCAAGCAATCACATTAAAGAAGGTTAAATACAGAGCAGAAAGGTGATGCTTACCTGTTTCAGAGAAAAAATATTTCTAATTATAGAAATAAATGTGTCCTGCAAATACACTTAGGAGAATAGTTCCAGAGTTATTTGGGATCACATTTTTATTGGCTGTAGAAGGCACATTTAACATATCCAATGCATAGATAATTAATAGAGGCATTTCCTGTCTGAAAGAACTGGATGAGGGCAGTTCATAGGTGGTCCTTTGACAGCAACAGAGGAAAGAGTGAAAAATAGCAAAGGGTGTTATTACTAAGCTATTCCAGCACCCTTAGACTTTCTACTGCTCTGCAAGATTCTTCTAGGTTTAAAGATGGCTCACTGTACTGGAGCTAAAAGAACAGGGTGTGAAAGAAACATTCAAAATCAGGATTTATTGTAGTACTCTAACTATTCTACAGTGGTACAATCATAAGATAGGGAAGAAAAGCATTTTGGAAATGAGGGAACAAGCAAAAAAAGCATGCAGTGGTCCTTTAAATCAGCACAAAAATGAGAAAGAAGAAAAATGGCATGTAGTACTGTCGCCTCTGTATGTCAAACCACAAAACAAGGTGAAATGTGATGTACCTTGCAGTTTAATTATATTATTACATTAGGGGTGAAAAAGTTGTTAAATAACAGAAACTTCGGAAATCATCCAGTAGCTGTTTAAAGAAAACCCACTATATTGTCTAACGTATTGCAAATTTGCCCTGCATCAGATCCCAGTTTGTGAATGTTGCTGGTACTTTCTCTGAACATAAGTAATAACTCATGTGGTGCCTTAGGGATCAGTACTAGACCTTCTCCTGTTTTGTATTTATTTTGTATACATACAGGCCATATATCAGATGTGTGGTTGACTATGTTTGCTTGTAACTGCAAGTCTGGCACTGTTAACCATTCAGAAAACAATAATAAATTGCTACAATTAGGGTGAATATGCATATATCTTGTGTGCTGAAAATGGTCTCAACCTAAATTTAGAAAAGCACAGCATAGTAGCTTTCAGAAAAAAGGCTGCTCCCATCTCATATGTTGCAAATGATACTCCTCTTGTTGTAAGTGATAATCCTCTTTACAGGTACTTGCAGAGACAACTCTCTCTCTCTCACACACACACACTTGTTCAGCATGTTTCCAGTATAGTCAGGAAATCCTTCAGTTGTATACTCTTGACAAACCCAGAACCAAAATGACACAAAACCAAACCAGTAGACTTCCAGGACAAGAACACCATCAAACAAACTTTTATTGCACAAAAAGAACAGATTAAGCGCTTTCATCTAGTTGTAGCATAGGACTTCATTAGAATCTAAACACACCCTTCTTTAAACCATTTAAATACCTTGTCAATTAAGTCACATGATCTTCAAATAAGTTAATTAACAAACAGAAATGGTTTACCTTAAATGAAACCGTTGACTAAAAACCAACAGTCTAATAAATAACACATCATTAAAAATTTCACAATGCTTTATGCTACTACATAATCATTTCACTATAAAAATATATAAAAATATATATGTATAAATATATATACACACATATACACATGATATAAATATATATATAAGGTTTTTAAAGAAAATGCATTTACAAAATATGGAGCTGTTAAGGATATTAATGTTACTCTTACTTAAACGTCATACAATATACTAATGTCACACTTGTCATAAGGCTATAAAACATAAGATCTATGTTTTAGTATACTAGTTATACTTAGATGATCGTTCAACCCCATTGGATGTAATGCTTCCAACTTTAGCTGCATAGAATACTTTACCCACCCTTTTATGGATTTATGGATTATTTGCACTAATAGCTTTCAGTTCAGGCACCTGTGATAATATGGGCCAATACTTTCTAACTATATTTTGACATTATTTGTGTTCTGATCATAAGTTAGAACAAACCATCTACAACGTATGCCATTCCTATTTGTCTTATTTCTTTTTTAGGGGTGTTGAAATAAATAGGTAGATACAAAGAGTGCCTTTCACTTAATACTTCATTTTTAATATGTTGTATTTTCTTACTATGGTATCCCCTATCAATAAAATCTTTGGCCATTTCTTGCAACTGTTGTAATAAATCTCCTTCCTATGCATTCACTCTAATTCCTTTTGCCATTTGATTTCTGACAATGTTATTAAATATGAAGTTCAGGTGCATACTATCTCATGTTAAATATGTACACTTCATAACCTCCTTCTTATAAAGTGTTATATCCAGCTGTCCCTTAAGAACAATTTTCATCAAGTCACGTATTAAGTCCACATTGATATCCTGTAGACATGGTTGTTATAAAATGTACATTTTTACCATTTGGACACCCAAGTTATTGGTAATACAAGTGAATACTGAGTCCATATCAAGTATAACCATATAGCAAGTGAGCATACTATTATTTCTAGATCATTCATGAAATAATTCCAAGAAATGAGAGCTGTCCTTAATAAAGTTGATGTACACAAAATGTTTTTAAATTCACTTTCTAAATACTTGGATATGAGTTCTGTAACCCATCCTCGTGCAGACACTATGGGTCAAAGTGGTGGATTAAACTGACATTTATGTAGCTTTAGAATGCCATAAATTATAAAAGATATTCAAAAAGCTCTTAACTAATAAGTTCACACTGAAGCATATGTACAATTTGTGATGTTACTCCATTGCTAATTTTTGTTATATTTGTATTAATACATATATAATCTGATGTATTTAACATTTTTTCATACAGTTAACATAATATACTTTATTTAATACAACCACTCCATCTCCCTTACAGTTAACATAATATACTTTATTTAATACAACCACTCCATCTCCCTTACTGGCAGGTTTCAACACTATGTTATTATTATCATAAAGTGTTTGAATAGCTTCATATTCGTCTTTTTGCAGATTATAAAAATATTTCCTACAGAAGTTAGGGTCTATATCAGAATGTCGAAAGCTGACAAGTTCGAAGCACTAAACTTCGAACTTGCAACTTCGAAATCTGACAACGTCAAAACATAGAACGGATATTGCCATAGAGTGTGGGAAGGGAAGATTTCCCTTTACTGCACTGTAGTGTGATCTCGGAGTTGGTATATTTAAGTATCGGGGGGGTGCAGGGGCTTGCCCTGCCTATAAGTGTTTTTTTTTTTTGTTTTGGGTGTTTAGTGTTTTTTTTTTTTTTTTACATTTGACATTGTCAGATTTCGAAGTTGCAAGTTCGAAGTTTAGTGCTTCGGACTTGTCAGCTTTCGACTATCTGATATAGACCCCAGAAGTTATTCTAATTTTCATAAATTTCATTTTTGACCATTATTTCAAACACAGAGACAATTTGATTAGAGAGGAGTGGCACAAATGTACTACTTCTGCAGTAATTACTAATTATATATCAGTTACTATCATTCTCCTGTTGAAAAAACACTTTTCGATTTCAGTTTTGAGCAAACATTTTAAGTTCATGAAATGTCCACACTTTTTGCAGTGGCAAAGGTTTTAAGTACTTTTAATTCAGCTTCATTCAAAGAATAATCCAATAAATTAGATGCAAGAGTACCTGTTAGTTGTTGTTCTCTGGAACTATTGTGCTGCTTTTATTCTGTCCCCTTTGGTTGACATGTCACTTTCTCTTGGAAAGTAGAGGAAATAGATTATGTTGATCGAATAAAAAAATCATGTCGGAAAACAAGTGTTTCCAAAGGATCAAGTGCCGTAATAATATTAGCATCTATAACAATTTGTTGAATAGTGGGAAGTATGGAAGGTTGGTTTAATGTTACAAGTACATCTTTAGATGACTCGTATGCTGCAATGGCAACCATTTCTGAAGGTGTAATGCCATTTAAACCAGATGAAATATTCTCAGGTTCCTGATTGATCTGACATCCAGTGGGACTCTTTTTATCATTGGTTCTCTTAGGATTAGGCCAAGAAAAGACATTCCCTTTCTTAAAATTATTTCAATCATGTTTCACTTTCCTTTCTTTGTTTTCAGTCAGTCCTGGTTCAAAATTAGCATTCTTGTCAATTGTTTCACTCAGTAAAATTCAGTAAAACAAACTGAATATTGTTCTCAACAAGAGCTACAAGTTCATCATACATTTTAATGACCTCCTCTCAATTTGTTCTCAATAGATTCAAATAATGTATTCATTAAAGACATATATTGAAATGACAAATTTAAATTTAGGTGCTGCCACTGTTTTAACAATTTGGGATATAAATCCATATACGTGGGCATCTTTAGTCCCTCCAAATAGTGTGGATATTTATAAACTGTATTGGAACTTAAAATGCTTGTTCAAAAATTAAATCTAAAAGTGTTTTTTTTTTTTTTCAACAGGAGAATGATAGCAACCGATATATAACTTGTAGATGTTGTAGAAGTAGTGAACATATTAGTAAAGCACTATTTGAATATCTTTTTGTGGAAACATCAATTATCCCTATAATTTAAGGTATTCCAAAGCTACAAAAATGTCAGATTAATCCACCACTTTGACCTAAGTATCTATATGAGGATGGGTTACAGAACCCATATCCAAGTATTTAGAAAGTGAATTAAAAAAAGGTTTGTGTACATCTACTACTATTATTGAGGACAGCTCAGTTCTTGGAATTATTATATGAATGGTCTAGAAATAATAGTCTGCACACTTTCTATATGGTTACACTTGATGTGGACTCATTATTAACTTGTATTCCCAATTTGGGTGTCCAAATGGTAAAAAGTACATTTTAGAACAACCATGTCTACAGGATATGAATGTGGACTTAATATGTGACTTGATGAAATTTGTTCTTGAAAATAATGTATTTTTGTTTCAAGATATTGTAAATGTTATAAACAGGTAATAGGTACAGCCATGGCCACCCCAGTGGCAAATACATATGCAAACAAAGTTATGAACTCTTGGGAATTAGAAGCAATTCTAGCTAAGTCTAAGAACGATCTTTGTAATAATGTGGTTGTTTACAAAATATTTGTAGATGATCTTTTTTTTTTTTGTTGGATGGCTCCTTATTTGCTCTAAATGAGTTCATAGCGTACTTGCACACTACTATATCCTTTTTAAAATTTAAAAAGAATATACAATATAGGAGTATAGACTTCTTATACATTACATTAAGAAAAAACATGTTAAGGGACAGCTGGATGCAAATTTATAAAAAGGAGGTTATTTATGATGAGACAGTAAGCACCCGAATTTCATGTTTGATAACATTGTCTGAAACAAAATGGTAAGAGCTATTTGAATACACAGAAAGGAGATTTATTACAACAATTGGAAGAAATGGCCGAAGATTTTCTTGATGGGGGGTACCATAATAAGAAAGTACAACATATTAAAAATGAAATATTAAGTGAAAGGGACTCTTTGTATCCACCTATTTATTTGGACACCCCTAAAAAAGAAATAAGACAAATAGGAATGACATAAGTTGTAAGTTTTTTCTAACTTATGATCAGAACACAAATAATGTTAAAAATATAGTTAGAAAGTATTGGTCCATGTTATCGCATGTGCCTGCACTGAAAGATATTAGTGCAAATAATCCAGCATTCAGTTACAAAAGAAGTACAACATTAAAAAATAGATTATGTCACAAAGAACAGATAAAAAGTAAGTTTCAGAACTCAAAACAGGCAACCATAAGTGCAATAACTGTGTGTTTTGTAAGTACATTTACACTGAGGAAACATTTATTCATCCAGTCAAAAATAATGCATTATATGTACAAGCACACATAAATTGTAATGCCAATGATTTAATATATATGATCAGGTGCACTAAATGTCCTTTCTATGTAGAAAAAAACAGATATTCAAAGATCGAATCTGTAAGTCATACATGACACTGACAACACTTACAATTTTAAGTTTCTGATATTAGAAAATATTCCTACATATCTTAGAGGCGGAGATAAATTGAATATGACTGAAAGATAAGAAAATAAATGGATTTTATGCTTTAGAGCTTTTTACCCACCAGGTTTAAATAAGACCTTTACATTAAAGCTAGTGTTAAAATATTTTTGAAATTGTACTAAATTATTCTGTGTTTTTTACACATAAATATTTAATTATGCTTTTAGAATTTTGTTATATAAATCTGTTTTTTCTTCAAATAGTTGATTTATTAGTTAATTAATTGACCTACCATCTTTTATTAGATTGGTGTGTGTGTGTGTGTGTGTGTGTGTGTGTGTGTGTGTGTGTGTGTGTGTGTGTGTGTGGGTGTATATATATATATATATATATATATATGTATATATATATATATATATATATATATATATATATATATATATATATATATATATATATATATATATATATATATATATATATATATATATATATATATATATATATATATATATATATATATATATAGTCTTTGCTTGCTTAAGACATCTATTTTTCATGCCCGATGAAGCAGTTTTAACTGTGAAAGTTTTACTTGCAGAATAAAGGGCCAGATTCAGGAAGGCTTACACGGAGTTCAAGAGTAGTGTAAGCCTCCGTGTAAGCCTCCTGATTCAGGAACAGCCCAAATCTCCGTGTAAGAGACAGCTAACACGTCACTTACACGGACTGGGCGTGGAAATGCTCAATACCTCATTTGCAGCTCAAAGATATGCAAATGAGGTATCTGAGCGATCCACGAAGCAGAAACCAGTCCGTGTAATGGATGTGTTAGCTGCAGAAATGTACTCAGCTGACAACTGAGTACATTTCTGCAAAATTAAAAACGGAGCTATGTCAGCTCCAAATAAAGGGTGCATATGTTGCATTAACCCAAATATGTGGCCATTGGCATGAAACACTGCTGCAAAAATAAGTTATATAACTTTTTTTTTTTTCACGGGATTTTTGCGTTTAACTGCAGCGCACACCCGCGCAAACGGGGTGCGCTACCTAAAACTGAAAACCGAAGCTTATAAGCCCACAATTGTGGGATTTATGTATTACATTGAATGTCAATGGAGGGACTTGCAGACCAAAAACAATATGGCCTCCGTTTAGTGGTTGTCAAGGGGGGGAAGCTCCGTGTAAGACATGTAACTAGTCATTACCAGGCAATCCTATGTAAATGAGGGTTACAATACTGAATCACACTGTCACATAGGTAATGAGCACTGTCTGAGTAGTGTAAGAGTTAGAGAAGGGGGAGGAACAGAGTAAGAGGTAGGTGACATCATGGGGGGGAATGATAGCAATAAATGTACCAGATTGGAGGGCAATGTAAGGTAACAGATGACAGACAGACATCAGGGAGGAGGTGTGTCCCAACAGAACACTAGCAAAGTCAACAAATTGAGGGTATACCCTATGCCTACACTCAAACTTCCTTGAAATACGTGCATCTTGGCGTGTGCGCGATGTAAGGCAGGTTCAACATGTGGGAGCATGTTGCAAACCGTTTACAGCGGTTTGCGTGGCCTGCGATGTGTAAGGCAGTGTCGCCCGTTTTAGCATGAATCAGCCTAGTTCACTCCGTGTAAGGATGTGTCTGGCGTGTAACACCGTGTAGGGATGTGTGCGTGTTTAAGTGACTGTGAGCGTGTTTAAGCTGGTGTGCACATTGCTCCCCTCAGGAAACAGAAAGGAAACAGGAAACAACTAAAATCCAGGAAACTGCCAGAAGATACTACTGGAGTTAATTGGTGGAAACAATTAGAAGCAGGCAATTACACAGGCAGACTAGAAGCCCAACCCAGCACTTAAAACACTGCAAAGAGCAGTGCAGGCTGTTTCTCACAACAGATACTGCCAGAAACTAAGCTATCAGAATTGGAAACTGAAAAAAGCTGAACTCAGAGCAGAAATGCTAGGGGCTGCCATAGCTATTATAATCAGGCATAGGCGAATTGCTGAGGGTGGTGACAATGCAGATGCTGACAGACAACCCAGAGTGAGGAGAAGGAGAAGAGTATACAGGCCCAGGGTCACCTACCATGGGTTACATGAGCTGGAGATAGTAGAGCGCTATAGAGTGGACAGAGAGCTCCTGCAGCAGATTGTTGAGCTGTGCAGGCCACGCCTCACACACAGAACCAACAGAGGGGAACCCATCCCAGTGGAAACCAAGGTATGTGTTGGCCTAAGAATACTAGCAACAGGTACCTTCCAGAGACCAACTGGCGATATGATGGGGATATCACAGGCATCAGCCTCCAGGGTACTACACCAGTTCCTGGATGCCATGTCAGCACATTTCGGTGATCATGTATATTTCCCCAATGCCCGTGAGGTATTGGCCAGCAATATGCGTCTCTTCCAGCAAATAGCGGAATACCCTGAGGTACTGGGTGCTATAGACTGCACGCACATACACATCAAAGCACCAGCAGGAGAGCAGGGTAGAGCCTACATTAACCGCAAGGGATACCCCTCCATTAACTGCCAGGTCATGTGTGATGCCCAGGGCATAATAATGAATGTGTGTGCTGGCTGCCCTGGGAGCTACCACGATTCCCATATCTGGCATCTGACGCAGCTGTACCAATCATTTGCCAATGGGGACTTCCCACACGAACACCTAGTGGGGGATGCAGGTTATGCACTTGAGCCGTGGCTGATGACACCCATCAGAAATGCACACACACCTGAACAGGAACGCCATAATGAGGCACACGCACAAATACGTAATATCATAGAGCGTGTGTTTGGGCTGCTCAAGTCACGGTTCCGGTGTCTGGACACATCTGGTGGAGCCTTGCAGTACACACCAACTACATGTACCCAAATGATCATGATATGTGCTATGCTACATAATATGATCCTGTGGAAACAGCTGCAGCAGAACAGCACAGGGCTGGGCCAAACATCCCCCCACCATTGCCAAGGCCACCACAGGCAGGGGGTGACTCGGAGGAGGAACAACCTGACCTTGTCCCAGTAGGCAGAAGGAGGTGTGCCCAGTATGCCCTGGCCTTGGCAAAGAGGCAACGCATAGCACATACGCTTGGTCAGTAGGAACACTGGGACTGATACCCACTCTGACTCACTCATACAGTAACAGGGATGCCTAACATGACACAACCTGCTGCCAAACATGTACAGGGAGTGTAGTATGTGTATCCGACAGAGGTGGCCCTGCAGCACCACCTGAGGCATGAATGCCATGTGTTAAGTAATGTAATATCATGTACCATATGCACACCTGAGGACCCCAACTAACATCCACCCTCAAGAATCATAAACCACAAAAACACAAACCCACCTCATGGGTACCACAAGGGATAGGAACCTAGATGTAATTCTACCCAATGCCAGAAGTATAAACATCAAGATGTGTGCAGTGTAAACACACACAGTATAGAGAATGTAGATATCAGTGCTGTAATAAAAAACAGGGTCAAAGCCCACATCAGCACCCTGACACTACCAGGTCACACGTCATACAGTGATGTACATGTGCAAAAACATGGAACAAGATACAAAATGAGGGTGACTAGCAATAAATAGCATAGATAACCACACACCCATGTTTGTACCACAACAAGAAGCAACATGGAATAGCCATGGTCAAAAACAAATGGCTGAAACTGACTACTACTATATAGCTTGCTGCAGACCACTGTCCTAATAGCAGGAACTGCCCCAGGCCTATGTGCATAGGTTCATAGGTTCATACTAGGCTATCTGCCCTAGGGCATTAATAAGCCTAGCCCAGAGTTTTGTGGCTTCTGCCACCCCTTCAAGTTGATGGATAATATGCCCATTATTTTGCTGTGCCTCTGTCAAGCAGTGATACTGAGGTTATCCCTGGGGTATACCTGCAATCTCCCATCCATTGGTCAAGATCTCACTTGAACAAAGCCAGTGAGGTGCTCAGCCTCACATGTACCAGGATGTTGTTCCACAGCATAGGGACTCTCTGGGTGATGAATCTGTCCCTCCAGCACATCCTATTAATATCTGTGTTGAGGTTTAGGTCTCCTGCCCTTGTAGTTCTGATGGATGTAGAGGTCTTGAGGTGAAGCATGTTCAATAATTCTGGGTTGGACATAGCCTTGTATGTCAGGCACAGGTCACCTCTGAGCAGACGGTAAGTGACTGAATACAGCTGGAATTCCTTCAGTCGGGCAGCATAAGAAATATGTTTGAGACCCTTTCACCTCCTGTTGAGGAATTTGTAGGCTCATCCAATTGCCGCAGGTGTTGGGTCAGATACATTCTGAATGGGGCATTGTATGCAATCATTGGTCTGATGAGTGATGAGTACAGGGGAACAATGACCTCCCTTGATCTAGATGTGAATCCCTGCATGATGAGGTGGCCGATGTAGAAGGCCTTCCAAACTACCCTGGCAATGTGAGTGTCAAACAAAAGGTTACTGCAACCTGGGTGCCCAGGTCCCTGATAACCTCCTCTGTGCTTAGAGGATTGCCACCTAGATGGGAAGTAGTGGTAACCTTGTTCTTCCTGAAGGGTATGGCTATGCATTGTTTAGTGTTTAATGTACGGTCATGGCTGTGGCACCAGTTATCCGTGTCTATGAGACCCTTCTGAAGGATGTCTGTGTCAGATGGGTTTCCAACTATGCTTCCCAGTTTGCAGTCATCTTCAAACTTTGTCAGCCATAATCTTCCTGTGTTTGCTCGTACTTCTGAAAAGTAGATGCTGAACAAATGTGGGCCCAGGACTGAGCCCTGTGGGACACCACTTGTGACAGCTCTGGAGTGTGACATGGCACCAGCAACCTTGACCCTGTGTGTTCCGTCACTTAGCTAGTTTGCAACCCATGCTGTGATGTATGGGTTCACAATTAAGCTGGTGATGTTTTCAATGATACCTGAGTGGGGTATTGTGTCGAAAGCCTTTGCCAGGTCAAGGTAGGCTGTGTGGACTGCCTTGCCCACGTCAATGGCCTGGGTGACTGTTTTGAAAAAGTCAACCAAGTTTAAAAGGCATGATCTGCCCTTGACAAAACCAAACTGGATTGTATCCAATGTCTGCAAGTCCCCTATGTCTTCATTTATAATTCCCATTATGATCCTCTCCATAGCTTAGCAGAACAGGCTTGTCAAGCTGATGGGATGGTAGTTTTCGGGGTTGGTGGAGGCACCTCCTTTGTGAAGTGGGTCCACCATTGCCGTATGCCACTCCTTGGGCACATATCCTGAGGTGAGGCTAAGATTAAACAGCTGCCCTAACTGCGGGTGTAATTACTCATTGAGTTCATGGAGCACACAACTGGGGACACCATCTGGTCCCATGGATAAAGTGTTTTCTGCCTTGGATAGAGCAGTTCCCACCCCAGCATTGGAGATGTTTGGGTGGCTACAATCCTCAGGTGTAGATACCCCTCCAGTTGGGGAGAGGGGGGGGGATCTGCAATGAACCTGTCAGCCAGTATGTTGGCAATGTCTGTAGGTGCAGTGATATCTACATCATTCCGAACTAATTCTGAGCATATCTGGGAGTTCCCTCCCAGGTTTCAAACATAGGCAAAAAAGGCCTCATGATTGTCCCTTGAGTCCTGAGTGGGTTTAATCTCAAAACTTGCCTCGGATGATTGTATGGGGGAACCCAGTGTTTTACTCACAATGAGCAGGGGTGTCTTCCCTCCTACGGATTACGCTCTATCTTGTAGTAGCTCCTTCCTTGTGTTGTAGAGCTTGTTTATGGCTAGGGTCCACCAGACTGGATGCTTGCCTGTGGTACAAAGAGTCTTTGTTTTGTTTGGGATTGCCTGATCCATGCAGTCCTGGAGGTGCTGGTAGAAGGCATTTCTAAGTGATACAGTGGCTTGGGTAATGGTGTCCGCTGGCTTGGGGGCCTTGAAAGAGACCACACCAGTCCTTAGAAATGTGAAGTCGGCATTTGAGAAGGTCTTCACTGTTTGTTTTCCATCTGGGGTGTGGGTGGGATGTGGACTCCCACTGAGAGTAGTCCATGATCTGATCTCACCAATGATGGGTATACTTCTGGTGTTGAACAGTGTGACCCCATGTTCGTGATGATGAGTTCTAGTATGTTGCCTCCACTTGAGGGGATTGGGACCAGTTGTTCCATGGCATTTCAGTGTATGAACTCATGGAACCTTTGTGTTAGAGTGTTGTGGCATGATTAGTGATCCCAGTCTATATGTGGATAGTTGGAATCACCCAGTAGGATGGTGTTTGGAGATACATTTATCCCCTTCAGTGTTTGCAGGATAGCTGTGTGAGGTACCTGAGTTTGAGAGGGTGGCATGTAACATGCTACAAACTGCAGAGCAGTCATGCCTACGGTCACTGGCACCTGGATGGTCTCCGATGCATCATGTGTTGCCACCAACAATGAGGTGAGGGTGTCCTTGATGAATATGGACACCCACCATCCTTCTTGGTGTTGTCCGGATGCTGGTGCGGAATGCATGATATGAGGTAACACCCGATAGTGCCGGGTGCTGTCAGAAGCTGTGAACCAGGTTTCAGGCACAGCACAGACATCAATGTGCTACATACTGAGAAGGGCATAGAGTGTGTGCAGCTTGAGGTTGAGACCTCTGGCATTGAGCAGCAGTACCCTTAGTGTCTTTCCTTTACTGTGTTCTAGGGTGGTAGGTGTAGAATCTGAATCTTGCATAAAAAAGGCACAATGGGGTGGCAAGAGCATCATCCGAAATCCGGAAGCCCAGGGGTGACAGGTGCAAGCCGTCCCTTGCAAATCACCGTGGCCTGTCCAGCATGTCGTCCCAGGCAGACAGACATTGGACCCCTTTGAATGACACCATAGTCTAAGCAAAATAATACAGCTGATCATCTTGTCTCTGTTTATGTGGCATCATACTTGGTGAAGGTAGGATACTGCTGAAGGTCAGGGTCATACCTGCCTGGCCTACATAATCAGAGGGATCCTCTATGTCTCTTTCCATGTAGTCCAGAGAGGTACATCTCAGGTCGTTCACACCAGCATGGATAATGACTGGGTCAGACCTGTACTTGCAGTTGAGTGACCTGAGTGCTTGCATTATGTGGTGGATTCCAGTGCCCGATAGGCAGCTTACTGTGACCTCCTCCGTACCCGATCTGGTGGGCGGGGCGTCAGTGTGTCTGACTATGGAGTAACCATAGACAAGTGTGTCTGGCATTGTTTTTGGCCTTAAGGGCTGTGACTGTTTGGCACACCAACTCTGTGGTCAATGTGTTGCATGTGCTGTGCCCTGTGGAGGCAGTTGTGTGAGTGTCTGCTGTGGTGGCCACTGCCATTCCGGTAGAATTCTGATCAGAGCCTCCAAGAGTGTCTCTGTGTGTCTATGTGTATGATCTTAAGTTGTGATAGTGCCATGTGAGACTGGATTTGTGATGTGTGTGTGGTTACCTTCACCTTCTCTCTGGTCTTGCTAGTCCTATGTTGAGAGAGCTCAGCCTCCACTTTGGCTATATAGTTGCATCTCTCACATGTATGTGTGTTTTATGGCAGAAGGAGAGGGTTGTCAGTGTACATGAGGCAAGTGTAACATTGCCTCAATATTCCCAGGTTCACCAGCTGAGCAGGAGAGGACACTAGCAGCTGATCTCTAGACATGCTAGAAGGAATAGACAAAACAATGTTGGAAAACAGGGAGATATCAAGCCCCCCAAACCACATCATACTGTTTGATTGACAATAGCTACACATACATCGGTGTTTCATAGTGTCATAGTCTACTACTAGGCTATCTGCCCTAGTGCATGTATAAGCCTAGCCATAGTGATGTGGCTATTGCCACCCCTTATACTGGTAATAAGTGTACAGAATAGATTCTGAAGATTGTGCCTCTGACTTAGTAGTGACACAGTATGACAACCTTACGTAATTGAATAACATGACTGTGCCTCTGTCTAGTCTGTGCCTCCGTCTCATATGCAGTTGTCCAGATGTCTCCTGAAGAGAGTCAGTGAGGGACTCTGTCAAACATGGACTGGGATACTCTGCTAGAGTGTGAGATGCCTCTGAGTTATGACTCTGTCCCTCCAGCATGTCCTATACATGTATGTGCTGATGTTCAAATCCTCAGCTCTCATGGCTCTGGTGGATTTGGATTGCTTGCAGTGGAGCATGTCCACCAAATCCTGATTGGACATGGTCTTGTATGTCAGGCATAGGTCACCTGTATTATGCGGTATGACACTGAACAAAGCTGGATTTCCTCTATTCTGGAAGCATATGACATGTGTTGAAGAACCCTGATCTTCATGGTAAGTACTTTTGGGGTGTCTCCAGCTGTTGCAATTGCTGGGTGAGGTACATACCATATGGGGCTTTGTATTCAATCATGGGCCTGATAAGGGAGAAGGATAGTGGAACAATGACCTCCTATGATCTTGATGGAAAACCCTCCATGATAAGGTGGGCAAGATAGAAAGTCTTCCTAACCACTTTGGCAACAGGGGTGTCAAAAGAGATGTCACTATCTACATGTGTCCCCAGGTGTCTGATTTGTTGTCTGTGCTCAGTGGGTTGCTGTCTATGTATTGATCTGTGGGTACTTTGTTCCTCCCAAAGGGGATGAATACACATCAGTTGCATTCAGTTTCAGGCCATGCGTCTGGCACCAGCTATCCGTCTTTGTGACGGCATTCTGTAATATTTGTGTGCCGGCTGATGTATTCACTATGGTGCCTAGGTTGCAGTCATCTGCAAACTTTGTCAGCCACAACCCCCCTATGTTTGCTTTCACATCTGAAAAGTAAATACCAATTAAGAGGGGTCCCAGGACACATCCTTGTGGGACACCACCTGTGACTGGCTTCGAATCTGACAAGGCACCTGCAATGTTGACTTTATGGGTTCTGTTTCTTAGCCATTTTGCAACCTATCCTGTGACATATGCTGTTATATGTCAGCTGTTGAGCTTGGCTATGATGCCTGAGTGTGGTATTGTGTCACAGGCCTTAGCCAAGTGCAAGTAGGCTGTGTGGACTGCGTAGCCCTCACCGATGGCCCTACTGACAGTTTCATAGTAGTCAACTAGGTGCAAAAGGCAGGATCTGCCCTGTACAAAGCTGAACTAGGTGGGAACAAGGGTCCGTAGGTCAGTAATGTGTCTGTGTAAGAGCTCCATAGTGACTCTTCCCATATCTTTGCAGACAAGGCTGGTTAAGCTTGTGTGGTGGTAGTTGCCATGGTCTGTGGAGGCATCTCCTCTGTGGAGTGGGACCACTGTTGCCGTACGCCAGTGTTCAGGTACATATCCTGTAGCAAGACTAAGGTTAAATAGCAGTTGTATCAGGTCCAGCCCCTTCTGGAGTTCACATAGCATGCAACTGGAGATACCAGCAGGTCCCATGGATGCTGTGTACTTGTGTTTGCTCAGTGTGGCTCTCACATGGACATCCAAGATGACAGTGAGGTTACATACAGCAGTGATAACTATCTTCTTTTGGGGGTGAGGGAGGTAAATCGCACTGAAGCTGTCCGGAATGTTGCCAATATCTGTCAGGTCACTGGAATATATGTTGTTGTGTACCAACTCTGAGCATATCTGAGGGTTCACAACCAGGTGTCTGACATAACTGCAGAAATCAGTGTGGTTACCTTCATTGTCTTTGGTGATTTATGTCCCCAAGTTGACCTTGCATGTCTTTATGAGATAATGTAGCTTTCTACTAGTGCTGATCACAGCTGTCTTCCCTTTTGGAGATGTAGCTCTGTCTTGCATTAGTAACCGTCATCTGTCATACAGTTTGTTTATGGCTGGGGTCCACCAGACAGGACACTTTCCCTTTGGAGAGGGTCCTGTTTTTATTGTGATTGCATGGTCCATGCTGTCTGACATCTAGCTAAGGGAGGTCATTGTGGTTCTGCAGTTATCTTTCATCAGCATTAGAAATGACCACAACATCCTCTGTGTGGTGTACCTCATGCAGACACATCCAGCACCTGTAAAGTCCACAACAGTACCTCACCAGGAGTATGACAGAGCTGGAACACATGTAATGTGTAGTCTGATTAAACAGAGTGCAGCTCCACACACTGCCATGCTGTCCACCCAGATGCAAGCTGTGCCTGATGTAGAAAGCCATGCCAAGCTGGAATCAATGCACATGCTGCACCTTGTACAATCTGAATGGCAGGGAGCTATGCACATGAGGGACCTGAACCCCAGCACTGACATATAGGGGACAGGCTGTACTGCATTATCCAAAACACAGAAGCCACCCCCACACATGAGTAAACTACCAGTACAGGTTGTCCGTAGAGACACTCATTGAGTCCCCTCAACAGGAATCCTAATGAGTGCATGGGAGATGGGAGGTTTACCCTGGGTATCAATGTTATGTCACAGGTAGACAGAGGCACAGTATACTAAACAAGACATATGTCATGGCAAACTTCACTTACAATGTGTTGATGGACAAACACACTCTCCGACTTGCATTAGAAATGGCCTAGGGCACATCGGTAGTGTTCGCCAATGTACACCCATGTTGTGGAATACACTACTGATGTTGGATGAGGCTGTTGTAAGTAGTTCACATCTGAACATAATGCAACATGGTCAGATAGGTTCATAGGTACATAGGTTTATACTACGCTATCTTCCCTAAGGCAGATATAAGCCTAGCACAGAGTTCATTGGCATACACCACTCCTTATATGGAAACAGTACTGTGCCCATTATTGTGTCATGCCTCTCTCCAGCAGTGACACCGTGGCGATCCCGGGTTAAACGTATGACCTTCCATCCACAGGTGAAGATACCTCTTGAACACAGCCAGCAAGGTGCTCTGCCTCACATGGACCGGGATTGTATTACACAGCATAGGGAGTCTCTGGGTGATAACTTCATCCCTCCAACATGTCCAACATACAACCCTGCTAAGGTGTAAGTCACCTGCACTAGTGGTTCAGGTGGATCTGCCGATTCTGAGGTGGAGCATGTCCATTAATCCCTGTTTGGACATGGCCTCGCATGTCAGGCACATGTCACCTCTAAGCAGGCGGTATGTGAGTGAATAGAGTGGGAGTGTCTTCAATCTGGCAGCATATGACAGCTGTTGGGGTGCCTTGATCCTTTAGGTGGGGGACATTCAGGGTGTCTGCAATTGCTGCAGATGTTGGGTGACATACAGCCAGAATAGGGCATTCGACTCGATCACCGGTCTGATAAGTGAAGAGTACAGGGGAACAATGACCCACTAGATCTGGATGTGAATCCCATCCTGAGCAGTTGGGCAATGTAGAAGGTCTTTCTAGCCACTTTAGCAATGTGAGTCTCAGAAGAGCGACTGTCAACCTGGGTCCCCAGGTCCATGATAACCTCCTCTGTGCTTAGAGGATTGCCACCTATATGGTTGCTTGGGGTCACCTTGCTTTTCCTGAAGGGTATGTCTACACATGTTGTGCACTTTGACTTCAGGCCATGGCCCTGGCACCAGCTATCAGTTACTGTGTGTCCCTTCTGAAGGATATCTGTGTGTGATGCACTGTCCACCATGGTGCCCAGTGTGCAGTCATCTGCAAACATTGTCAGCCAAAGTCCTCCCATGTTGGCCTGTACTTCTTGGAAGTACATGACAAACAATGGGGGCCAAGGACTGAGCCCTGTGTGACACCACCTGTGACCAGCCTGGAGTCTAACATAGTGCCAGCAACTCTAACCCTGTGGGTCCCATCCTTAAGCCAGTTTGCAACCCATCTTGTGACATATGGGTTTACATTTCAGTTGTTAGGGTTTTCCACAATACCTGAGTGGGGTATTGTGCTGAAAGTGTTTGCAAGGCCAAGGTAGGCTGTATGGACTGCCTTTCCCCAACAATGGCCTAAGTGACCAATTTGAAGATGTCAACCCAGTACAAAAGGCATGATCTGCCCCTGACCAAGCCAAAATGGGATGGGTACAATGTCTGCATGTCTCCTATATCTTTGTTTATGAGCTCAATTATGATCCTCTCCATAGATTTGCAGACTACACTTGTTAAGCTTATGGGGCAGTAATTACCAGGGTCTGTAGAGGCACTGCCTTTGTGCAGATGTGCACAACTGGACCCTAACCAGGCTGTTGTGCACACTATGGAAATGTAAAGCGGTGATAGGACTAAAGCCCAGGATACTGACCACCACAGTGAAAGTACTGAAACACTACACTATACAGTGCTACAGTGTTAGGTCAGTATGAACGGATGTTGACAATCGTGTGCAAAGTATCCCATGCAAAACCTGCAGGCACAGTATACTCCCTGTTTTGTTCACACAAAAAGCATTCGGACAGTAACTACACAACATGGCACAGAACACACAACCATAAACTGGAGGTATTTGTTGAAGGTCACACTCATCCACAAATGTGATGGGCTGCAGAGTTCAACATATGTAAAGCCCACACTGGGCATGCTCACACACTTAGATAAATGAGACATCTTTCACACAACATGCCATGGGAAGGCTGAACTGGGCATGCTCACACACTTGGTCCAAATGTTACTCCTAGCAACTGTGAAAACACACCAGAGGATGCTCATTCCCCTTTCTAGACACTGATCATGTAAGCACCCTATAAGTATATCGGAGAAAAGGAATCTCTCTGTAATCTGAATAGCGCGCTCTGCTAATGCGTCCGTCTGTAGTGTCATAACATAGTTAGGTAGGAGTTTGAATCCAGCAAGTAGCAAGTGTGTTTGAAGGGGTGTAAGTGTGTATGAAAAAAACGTCCCTTTTGGCAACTGGGAAAATACAACACAGGATGATCATTCCACTTTCTAAACTCTGATGATGTCAGCACCCTATAAGTATATCAGGGGAAAGGAAACCTCCCAGTAATGCGAATAGCACGCTGCGCTAATGCGTCCATCTCTAGTGTCATAACCTAGTTAGGTAGGGGTTTGAATCCAGAAGATGGCAAGTGTGTGTGAAGGGGGGTAATTGTGTGTGTATGAAAAGAACATCCCTTTTGGCAACTGGGAAAATACACCACAGGATGATCATTCCACTTTCTAAACTCTGATTATGTCAGCACCCTATAAGTATATCAGGGGAAAGAAAACCTCCCAGTAATGCGAATAGCGCGCTGTCCTAATGCATCCGTCTCTAGCGTCATAACATAGTTAGGTAGGGGTTTGAATCCAGCAGGTGGCAAGTGTGTGTGAAGGCGAGTAAGTGTGTATGAAAAAAACATCCCTTTTGGCAAATGGGAAAATACACCGCAGGATGATCATTCCACTTTCTAAACTCTGATGATGTCAGCACCCTATAAGTATATCAGGGGAAAAAACACCTCCCAGTAATGCGAATAGCATGCTGTGCTAATGCGTCCGTCTCTAGTGTCATAACATAATTAAATAGGGGTTTGAATCCAGCAGGTGACAAGTGTGTGTGAAAGGAGATAAGTGTGTATGAAAAAACATCCCTTCTGGCAACTGGGAAAACACACCACAGGATGCACATACCCCTTTCTAAACGATATCACAATTATGTATGGCTTTTGATTACAGACATGCCACGTGTGTTTTGCACACACAGAATGCCCATGTGTGTGGGTTGTCACTCACAATAATGCATGACATTGATTAAACCAGTTATGGCAATGCACACATGATGTATGTGTGTACCAAATACACATATGTACCTGTGACCTTCAATAGTTACCATGTGTGATGCCTGCCACATGTGAATACATGGTATTTGCACAGAGTAACATTATGACCGTGGTCTTCTGTGCAGGTGCAGCATGTGGGATGTGTATATACAGTGTGAGATGTAGATGCTATCAGCCTAGTAGTGAGGGATGCACACCTGGTCTGGGGCATATAGTCTACATGTTGTTGATGTACAGGAGCTGCATGTTTTCACCTGTTGTGGGAGTGGTAAGACAGTATTCCATAGCAATGCAGTGACTGCATGCTAAGAACCATTCAGCTAGGGTGTTGTAGCTACACTAAGTCATTAGCATTCAGTAATTTGTCAGAATCCCTGGTGAGGGTCTGATGCCAACCAAGGTCAGGGGTCTACCAGCCTGTGTCACTTGCTCAGTGATCCCTTCCATGTTCCCTATCATGTATCCCAGTGAGGGACATCCCACAGCAGCTGTGATGGCATGGACAATGACTGAGTCATATGTGTCCATGCATCTGACTGACTTGTATGTTTGTGTTATGTGGTGAACCATAGCGCCCCATGAGCATATCACTGTGACCTACACCTTTTCCATCCTGGTGAGCATTGTCTCACTGTACTGGACAATAAAAGTACCTAACACAACTGCAGCAGTAGTGTTGTATAGCTGTACAGGCTGTGCTTGTTTGACACACAGGATTTGTGTGCTATGTGTTATGCGTGCTGTGTGCAGGCCTAATGTATGCCTGTGTGCCAGCTGCAGAGATGTCTGCCAGTCATGCAGGATGCTATCCTTAGGCTTCACAACTGACCTGTTGTGTTTCCATGCTTGTATTGCTGTCTGTGTAGGTCCACATCAGATTGGTATTGCTGTCACTGTAGTATTTCATGCCACCAGACAGGTTATGCCAGTACTGGGTTCAGAGTGCTTAGTCCACAGTTTGGCCATGTGTTTCCATCTCATACATGTGATGTACATCCATGGGTAGGGTTGACTGTGTACATGTGGCAGCTGTGACATTACTACATGACACACATATTCCACAACTGTACCATAGAGGTGACTGACAACTGACCTTTGCACATGCTACCATAGTATTGAGATTACATTGGTGATTAACAGCACATAGGGACAATGGTGATAAAGATACATAGGTCCATAGGTTCGTACAGGGATGTCTGCCCAGGGCATGTATCCACCTAGCCAGAATGTGTGTGCCTTTCAACATGCATTGTGAATCTGTCTTGCTATGCCCTTTTCCAAGGTTAGTATACTGTGCCTCTGTCTCACAGTGACACATAAGTGATACCCAGGGTAACCCTACAATGTCACATCCTGTCATTAATATCACTCTTGAAGATAGTCACTGAGTCAGTCTGCCTAATCTCTATTGGGATAATATTCAGGAATGAAGGGAGCCTCTGAGTTGTGAATGTGCCCCTCCAGCATGTCCTGTGTATATCACTCCTGAGGTTCAAGTATTTCCAGCGTGTATCCTGGTGGGATCTGGATATTCTGAGATGCAGCATGGCCATTAACTGAGGGTATGACCTGGCCTTCTATGTCAGGCACAGATTGCCTATGAAGAGGCAGTATGTCACTGAGTAGAGCTGCTGTTACTTTAACCAGTCAGTATGTGGCATCTGTTTGAGCCCTTTGATCCCCTTGTCGAGGTACATATGTGGTATCTCCAGTTGCTGCAGGTGTCTGGTAAGGTGCATGCCGACAGGTTCATCATAGTCAATTATGGGCATGATGAGGGATGAGTAAAGGGGCACAATGTCCACCTCCGATCTACATGTGGATCCCATGATGATGTGGCCCATATAACATGCTTACCTAACCACTTTGTCCATGTTGTTGTCAAATGGTAGAATGCTATCAACCTGTGTACCCCAAGGTCCATAATTCCTTCGTCTGCACTTAATGGATTAACACATATGTGGTAAGTTGTGGTCACTCTGTGTTTGACAAAGGGGATGACTATATGCTTTCTGTCATTCACGTTGAGGCCATGGCTGTGGCACAAGTCGTGTGTTTCCAAGAGTCCCTTTTGGAGGGTGCGTGTGTTAGCTGGTGAGTTGATTATGGTGTCCGGTTTGCAGTCACCTGCGACTTGCTGAGCCACAGTACTTCCATGTTGGCCTGTACCTATGATAAATATATAATGAAGATGACAGCTCCCAGGGCTGTGCCTTGTGGGACACCACTTGTACCAGGTTGGAGGCTGACATGGCTCCAGCAATTCTACCATGTGTGTTCTGCCCTTGAGCCACTGTGCAATACCCATAGTGACATAGGGGTTAATATGTACACTGGTGAGCTTCCTAGAATGCACAACTGGGGTATTGTATCCAAGGCTTATGCAAGGTTCAGGTAGGCTGTGTAGACCTCCTTCCCCTTGACAGTGGCCTTGGTGACTGTTTCAAAAAAATCAAACTGGTTGGAGAGGCAGGATTTGCCATTGACAAAGCCAAACTGTGTATGGTGACATGTCTGTAGGCCCACAATATCTAGATATGTGAGGTTCATGATGATCCTTGCCATAGCTTTGCAGACAAAGCTAGTCAGACATATGGGTCGAGTAGTGTCCAGGATCCGTGAAGCCACCACCTGAATGTTGAGGGACCACTGTTGCTGTATGCCACTCTCTGGCCACATATCGTGTATTAAGGCTGGGATTGAACAGTGGTGTTATGTCTGGGTGTAGCTCTTCTCGTGGTTCATGTAGGACACAGCCTGGGACACTGTCTGGTCCCATTGATGCAGTGTTTATTGCTTTGGAAAGGGCATCTCTTACCTGAGCATCTGTGATGTCAGGGGGGCAGCACTGTGCCACGAGACATATTTGCCCTTTTGGTGTGGTGGGGAGAGAAGGCAGCATTGAACCTGCCCACTAGGATGATGGCAATGTCTGCATGTTTTGTATTTTGTGTGACATCTTGGATTACCTCTGAGCATATCTGGGTAGTACCACCCAGGCTACTAACATAACTACAGGCAGCCTTGTGATTATCCTCAGTGGCTTGTGGAACCCTCTCTCAAAGATGGCCTTAGACAATCATATGGGTGCCTGTAGTTGTCTTCCAATACTCATCAGTGGTGCCTTCACATTTTGGGAGGTTGTTGTATCATGTAGTGGCGTCATCCTTCTATTGTATAGTGTGTTTATGGCTGGTGTCCGGCACCCAGGACATCTGCCTTTGGAGAATTGAGTCATGCTTTCATATATGGCTTCATGATCCATGCATTCCTGAATGTGTCCATAGAATGCCTTTATAGAGGTATCTGCAGTCTGGTCCATATTGTCAACAGGCCTTGGGCCTTTGAAGGTTTCCACATCATTTATGAGGGGTGTGAACTTGCTTGACATGAGCTGCTGACAGACGTGCCGCCCTCCAGACAGAGCAAGGTGAGGGTCACAGTTAGCTACTTGTCGGGTGATAGCATGTGCCACATAACACAGGCACACAGGTCACTCCACAGCAAGTACAGCTATGAGGCAGACATTGTCCATGCTGGTGCAAACAACCTGAGACGTACCTCCCTGGACCACATGGCAAGAGACACAGAGGAGCTCTTACAGCACCCTCTCAAACTCAGGACTCCCACACAGCCTTCATGCTGACACAGGACAGTTTAGATTACTCTGCAAACACCATCATACTGGGTGACGTCAGCTACCCAAACATAGACTGTGAACATTACACAAGCCACAATACCCAAGCTCTAGGGTTCCCATAGATCAGACATTCTTTGGCTATGGAACAGGTAACCAACCTTCCCACAAGAGGGGCAGATATACTAGACCTGATCATCACAACCATGAGTACAAACAGCTCACCACTCGGAGTATATCCCTCATTGTTGCAATCAAACCATATACTCATCACACTGGAGTACTGGATCCCCCACATATGCAAACCTCAAACACATTGATTTGTGTGTTGGAAATGTCCCTATTAGCAACTGTGACAGTACAGTACAGGATGCAGATTCCCCTTTTGAAACACTGATGATGTCAGGACTGTATAACTATATTACCTGTAGTAAAGTCCTCCAGTAATTCGCATAGCGTGCTCTGCTAATGCGTCTTTCTCCAGTGTCATAACATAGTTAGGTAGGGGTTTGAATCCTGCAAAAGGAATGAATGTGTATTAGTATGAGTGGGGTTTATGTGTGTGCACTATGCTGGCAGGGTTAACTGCCTTTTGACAACTGGGATAACACACTACAGGGTGCACATCCCTCCTCCTACACACAGATGATGTCAGCACCCTCTAAGTACAGCGTTAGTAGGGATTTCTCCAACTACTGAAAATAGCACACTCTGCTAATGTGTCTGTTTCTACTGTCATAACACAGTTAGGTATGGGTTTGAATCTTGCAAATAAAAAGTATGTGTTTTACTGTTGGTGGGGTTAGTGTGTGTGCACAATGATGGGGTGGGATGTGGCTTTTGCCACATGGGGCTATGCACTGCAGGGTGGTCATTACCCTTCACAAGCAGTGATGTTGATAGCACCCTATACAAACAAAACTACAAAAGAGAAGGTGGTGGTACCAATAACACATGTAAGGTGACACTTCCTCAAGTAATGTCCAGAAAACGGAGTAGGATAATCAAACAATTTTTTTATTCTATACAGACAACATGACAACAGACAACTGCCAGTACTCAGTATAGTGTTACATGCTACTGTAACACGCACATGTACCCAAATATACCTAGATAGTGCTCTGAAGCCTGAATGTGGTAAGTGTGTGGATGTGGGATGTGTCTGTGTGTGCATTTCCATATGGGAAACATGTTTGATGTGGCAATCAGGGTACTACAGTACCTGATGCACATTACATCTTTCAACCGATGAGGTTGCCTGCACCCTGTGAGTACAGGTAGAGAAGGGGATGCCAGTAGTAAACAACATAGTGCACTTCTCAAATGTGTACCTGTCATGTATCAACAGCTACTCATGTAGGGTGATAAATAATGGGAATGGCAGGTGGCGTGTGCATGTGTGTGGGTAGCAGGGTGTGTATAAATGCATGTGTGACAGAACAGTTACATATAGCTGAATCTACGTAACAGCACAAGATGCGCATTGCCATAGTCAATGTTAGCATGTGATGGTGTGCAGCTGGTACACTTTGGTAAGTAGTATGGGTGCATATAACAATTGAGGACAGTCATACAGTTACTGCAGCAGGACTGCTGGGATATACACACAATTATACTGGAACAGTGAACAGTTACCAACATGTTACTACTTATACACATCTATGTAGTCACCCTATGCATCAGCAACGTGTTTACCTTTACCTGCACTGATGTTGTAGTATGCAGGAGGTGGCACAGTGTCATCATATGCACAGGGTGTGGGTTAGGTATGCCCAAGCCAGCCACTGGTAACACCAATTGACATGTGTGTGTATGTGTGTTTGTGAGGGGCAGCAGTACAGGGTGGACCGGTGTTGGTGCAGTGTGTGTGTGTATGTGTTTGCCCTAGGTGTTAGGTTTCTGCATGTGTCTAAGCACGCACACAGTCCCACATAATGGCTGCCATGTACAGGGTTTTGTGGACAGCCACAGACTGCACCTGTCAGGTCATCCAGATCAGTGTCTGTGGGCACGGACACGGTACCTGTGCCTGGCAGGGTTGCTACGGGCGTATCCAGTACTAACCCAGACTGGGTACTGTCATCGGAAGCAGGGGTGTGTTGACTGGACACAGTTCCCTGTTGGGACTGTCCAGAGCCACGTGCACATGGTCTCCTGGGGCGTCTTGATGACGGCACAGACCCAGCATTGCTGGGGCTGGTGCTGGCACTTGAGTCTTGTGAGTGGGCCTGTTGTCGTCCGCGGCCACTGCCAGCTGGTGCTGTTGCAGGCATACGGCCACGTCGACGTTGCAAACGCACACCATCGCCCTGGCCCATGGACATCTGGTTGTGGAGCAGCTGTTCTATGCCCCCACAACGTCTGTCAATGACATCTGTGAAGTTACGGATAGCATTCGCAACGTCACGCATGCCATCTGTCATGGCTGTGCGACATTCTCTCAGCTCCCTCAGACCCTGTCTGGTGTACCTTTCCATACGTGCCTGTGCCTGCATGACAGTTCGAAACATAGTGGAGGTTGACATACCTCCTTGGGCACGTCGGCCAGAGGCAGTACGGCCATGGATGCCCCCACGAGAACCCATGGGCGACTGTCTGCATGGTACCATTGGAGGCCCCTGCTCATGGCTGCCTTGTGGGGATGCATGTACCACAGGTACCACATTACCCTGATCTATGCCCACTGCAGACTGTCCATCACCTAGGGACAATGGTGACAAAGGATGTAACGGCAGGATGACTGTGTGCATTGACGGGGTTGAAAGCTGTGTACTGTCAATTGGCTGACCAATGGTGGACCCAGACACACCTTCCTGCACCATTACAGACATTTCATCATCATCAGTACCTGGGGCACAAGATTCAGGTTCCTGCTGCAGGTCACCAGAGCAGCACCAGAACCTACAGGAGGAAAACATGGAACACAGATTACAGTCTCCATACATATTTGACAGAGATGCATTTCAATACTAATGCACACATTCAGAAATGGACACATGCACTCATGGACACTAACACACATGCACACTTGGGCACAGGCACGCTTGCACACATGCACACCCACAGTAAACACAAACATCAGTACCGTGTTACACTACTCAATCTACTACAACTGTATTACGGTATTGTGAACACAGTCACCAGCAAGTCTACTACAGAGTTACACTACTCTTCCTAGTTTTATAAATTGCTTTACAGATAATGTTAAAAAGACTCACCAGCATGTATGGCCTGCCTCGTTGCTAGATGGGAGGGACCTGGAAGTGTGAAGAGAGAAATGTCAGTGGGCACATGTGTGCCATTTGTTTTGCACATGATACAGTACAGTAGTACACTAGTTCCCTTATACACATCAGCTGCACATAATGTCTGTATATATATCATGATGACAGATACATACCACATGCACACCTTATGCGTGCATGAAGTAACAGTGTACAGAACAGTCATATGTACATACCAGGGGTTAACTCTAATCTCACCCTTATCTCTCTTCAAACGACACCTCAAACTGTACTTCCAAAACCACTGGCTTTGTTCTTCTTGGAGTACAGGCTAACGTCCCTCTCCCTACCCTCTCTTTACCTTTAACCCCTCATTGTGCATAGAAACTAGCTTCTACCCTGTTTCTTTCACCTTGATGTCCTTCTATGCTCTGACCTACTTCTCCCATCCCTCCCACATCCTCTTGACTGTCTTCCTTCTTTTCCTCACTTCCCTTCTTGACTCCTGCCTCTTCCATATCATTGTATCTTTCATACTCCTTCTACTTCTCTACCCTTCTGAGCCCTAACTATTATGTATCTGGCTTTTGCCTTATTGTATAACCGTTATGCTTTAGGTAGGATTGCTTTTAAACCAATGGTACATTGTGTATGACTCTAAACTGTTTGAGTTCCTTACATGTATGTTGATTTAGTTAACAGGCTGGTGTACAATTCTATCATGTTGGCTGTCTGCATTAATAACTTGTCTGTCTGCCTTTATTACGTTATGTGTGGAGCTTTTCTCCACAGGCCTCTACTGAAAATGGACATATATCCAGCTAGACTATCTGGGTCAACAAATGTAAAAGTAATAACAATAAATGAATATGGCATCTTACCTGCACTCGGTGTCTTGCTGCTGTGTGGATCCAACCTCCATCATGATGCATGGGTGTTGCTGTTGTTGTTCTGGGGCTGGATCCACAACACTTAGCAGTAGCCCCTCCTGTCTGGTGAGGGGGGGATGTGTGGCCACCCCCCCACCTGTGGCAACCTGTTGCCTGCAGATATCTGCAGCACGCTGGTGGACATTTCTTATCAAATCACTGCAGTGATGTCTCACCTGCTCATATGTCCTATCATGCATGCCAACATAATTTATCCTGCTAACGAGGTTTTGCCACAGTGCAGACCTCTCCTGCTGATTCTGGGTGGTGCGTGAGAACAGGATGGCATAGTCACGCACCAGGCTCTGGTGAATCACGTCATCCTCTGCAGCAGAATATGATGGGTTCCTTTTTGGAGCCATGTCAAGCTGGAAAGGTACACAGACAGGTTATCAGCATAGTATCTCAACAATACATGGTACACATTCTATATAGGGAGTATTAACTTCTACTTATTACTGCTTGGTTAAAACTTGATTACAGTGTAGCTATCATTCTATGTCATTTGTACTAAGCACTTGGCCTTCAGACCAGTTGTTTTACATTAGGGAGGTTGGTGGCAAGCACTGTGGTGGCAGGACACATATCTTTCATCCATTGAAGTTGGGAACTGCTGATTGAGGGCCCAGTGTACAAGTGTATTAGTTCTGGTATGGGCAGTTGGCCTTCAGGCCAGTTATTTAACATTAACAAGGTTTGTGGTCTGCACTCGTGTGTGACAATAGCCTGTACTCTGCCATTCATAGCTGGGGACATCTGGTTTCAGGTTTATAGTGCCTGCATATCTGAGCTGTATCTTACTGACATTGCTACACCTTGTTTGCTGTAGCAACCACTACATCCAGGCCTCCTTTATCTACCTTTGTTTATATGCTTGTTATTTGTTAGCTTGTTATTTCACTGGTATGCTACTTCCACATAGTACACAGCTTGTCAACACGTCTGTGACTCACTACTGGTATCTGCATTGCTTACTGTACGTATTTCCATGTTACACATGACAGCAAGTGACTGCTTCTCATTGTTGCATTTACTTAATTGTGACACATTGCACTTAGGTTACCTGGCACTTGCTCACTGACACTTTTATATCAGTCAGCAGTTGTAGGTAATGTCAGTACACCCTCACTCCCCACTGGACCTTGTTTTCAATCATTAATTATTACAGAATTCAGAATAGTATTCTAGCATGTCCAGAGGTCAGTTGTCAGTTCCCTCCCCAGTCCAGCTGGTGAGTGTGGTACTCCAGAGACAATGTTGGAACAGATGCATGTACACAGACAACCCCCTCCTCCTAACAACAAATTCAATCTCATGTGAGTGATGCAACCATATACCAAACTGGAGGCTAGGCTCTGTCTAGTCAATACCGCCATAACCAGTCAGGTGGCCAAGGAGACCACACACTACACTTCCAGTCTCACATAGACCTACCACAACAGCGGACCTAACACATGATCACACATGAACATACTTGTAGGCTCGGACCACAGCTATGCCTATGCAGCAGAGACTTCCCAAGCAGACATCCATGCAACCACTACCACGGAAACGAACATGTGCAACACATATCACACAAAGCCAATGTGCTGAACACTCACAGCCATTAACAGTAAACAACACACCTCATACACCTGTACTAGGTGCCTCTATCATCAGGCACACTAACATCACGTTCACCAGGCTTAACGAGGTGAGGGTCACGGTGTGCAGCCTGTCGGCCACTATGACCTGCCACATAACACAAGCACTCAGGTAACCCCAAGGCAAGTACAGGTATGACTCAGTCAATGCCCATGCTGGTGTGAATGGCCTGACACATTCCTCCCTGGACTACATGACATGAGACAGTACAGAGCTCTCTGAGCACGTAGCCCAAGACAGTTTGACCCTGACCTTGAGTAGCATCCTACCCTCACCTAGAACCATGCCACAATATCAAGGCACGATGATCCCTTCCAACAATTGACTGACATACTGGTGTCATTCACAGGTGTGCCAATGCCTGCCATCTTGGGGTGGTATGCTTTGCTAGGGACAGCTTGCACCTGTCACCCCTGTCCTATTGGAATTTGGTGGAGCCTCTTGCTACACCCATAGTGCCTGTATTAGGCAAGGCTCATAAGGCAAACCCACATCCATTTGTATCACAAAGGATGAGGAAGTAAGAGTGATGCTACTCAACACCAGAAGTCTTGACCTAAGGATGCACGCACTCAAAACCCTACTTGATATTCTGGACATCGATATCTGTGCATTAACATGAACCTGTTTCAGGTTTCACAGGAGCACACCAGTACTACCAGGCTATAGCTGTTACCATTCTTGTCAGCCCCAACACTTGAACAAAGTAGGGGGAGTATCAGTATTCAATGCAGATTCCCACGCCTCCACATTGGTGGCACAGTACAACATAGGTGTTAGGCCATTGAGTACAGAAGACGTAGTTGGGGACCTGGGGAAGAAACATGGTAGCGGTCTGTCATTTGTCAACCACATGGCCAATGTGGATTGAGAGACATGTTATATAGCCCAGCTAATCATGAGGGATTCACATGTATGGCAGGGGAGGTCATTGTGCCTCTTTACTCATCCATCATCAAGCCTATAATTGCGTACAATGCACCTTTTGGGATGTACCTAACCAGACACCCACAGCAACTGGTACAGGACAACAGTACCTCATCAAGGGGATGCAATGGCTCACACAGATGTCATATGCTGCCCAGGTAAAGTAAATCCAGCTGGACTCAGTGGCATATTGCCTGTTCAGAGGCAATCTGTGCGTGCCATATACAGCCATGCCCTACCCAGCAGTAATGAACATGCTGCACCTCAGGCAATCAGAGTCCCATACAGCCACATGCTCAGGAGAGCTGGACCTCAGCACTGACATACATGGACATGCTGGAAAGGCATATTCCTAACCGAGAGGCTCCCTTCACTCTGTAATGAGCTCACACTACAGGTTAGGCAGAGTCCCTCATTGACTCTCTTCCATAGGAATCTGGATGACTGGATGTAGATCATAGTTGTACCCCAGGTATCACTTCTATGTCACTGTTAGACAGAGGCACAGTATACTAACATCGGACAAGGACATAGCAGCATAACTTGTAATTGGGTGGCGAAAGACAAACACATTCTACTAGGCTTACCAATGCCGTAGGGCAAATAGCCTAGTATGAACCTATGAACATGTGTGTACTGCTATAGTACTTCTGCCATATGTTGCATGTGTGTGTGTTGTGGGGGATGCACAGGTAATGGCCGGATACTTCTGCACAGGCGACACGTCTGACACATTCTGGGTGTTCATCCCTACATACTGGATGTGTGTTGCCATCCAACCCAACCCTGTGATGTGCATACATTACTCAGCCTGGATTTACATATCCGAACAACACCACAAGCACAGTACACTACCTTGCTATGTATGCATTTAATTACACAGTTATTCAGTAGTTATGACAGTGATGCTATCCATGCAGACCATTGGGCCAGTGGAAGCCACAACACACACCACCAGCACCTTTGCATATGCTTACCACAGACATCCCACATACTGCATGTACTGTGCACACACATATCTAACCCAGAACAACTGCACACCACTTATTAATCCTGTCCAGTGGAGTACAGATACAGGCATATTGTATAACAATAGTAGGAGGCTACTGCAGCACAGGGCAGATTCACATGACAGCAAGGCATCTGTGGTCAGCAGTGTTAAGATGCTTCACATTCACCAAATGCACAGATATTGGCAACATTGTTGCAGACAGTTTAGGTGCAGGTACCCCCCCATTCTCCTACACATGTGGTATTAGTTATCCCAGATGACTGTCACCTCCCTATCCTCTCACATGTCCAGGTGAGAGCCACCTTCATCATTGCAGAACACATAGCATCACTGTTACGAAATGGTATCTGTGGATGTGTGCTACATTCACCCCTGGAGGACATAGCACCACATGACAGACTGATATTAATCCCTGGCCATACTACAGGATATGTACCTGAATAGTGCCATACATACACAGTGGTCCCACACCAATGAGGAGGAACCTCTACTGACCCTGGGAACTACTGCATCATATGCACAACTGGCCTTGTGTTCTAAGCTATGAAAGTATTAAGTATGGGCAACATGTACAGCAATATTACATATGTTTATATTTCAGGACTATGTACACACAACCTATCTCATGGACATACCTATAGATAGTGAACTATGATACATTTGGAGGTGTCACAGTATACACAGGATTAACCTTCTACTTTGCATTACCTGTGTTTGTGGCAGCTGTTGCTGTGCCAGTGGTGCTTGTTGCTGCTTGCTCCTTGCTGCTTGCTGCTTGCTGCTGCTTTTGCTGCTGGCTGTCGTTATATTTGTTCGTTTCTCTCTCTGTCTCTCTCACTCTTTCTCTGTAGGTTTTGTGCAATGAATGTATTGCATGAGTGTAGTGTGGGTACTCAATGCTTTTGTAGGTATCTGCATAGGTCCATGTGATGGCCTCTGCACCAATTGTAAGACAGCATTTGCTAATTGCATGCAGCCATGTGTGTACTGATTGCATGTCTCACTGTGATTTCAGGACACTGCTATAAAAGGGTATGTGAGATAAGCGTTGCCCTTTCAGATTGTAGGGCGTGGACCATGCTGGTATGCTGTTGACAGTGTTCTGTGAGTGTGAAGGTTAGTACATCTCCCATGCTTCATGCTGTGTTGTGGATTCAGGTTGCTGCATTTCTCTTGCCTGTTCCCTGTAGTGAGTGTGTCTGCATACTGACACCTACAACTATATGTCATATGTATTGCTATATTAATATATATATATATCTGTGTACATATACATACTTTCATATATGTACATTAGCTGACATTATTGGGTACAAGCTAACAATTAGCAGGGCTGTTTCTGTTAACACTACACTAGTATGGGGATCCAGTAATTGGGACTATAAACGTCTGCCTGACATGCTTTGGGTAGTAGACATACTATATTGCCGTTATCTTCATTCCTACTATTACATGTTCCACTTATTTAGCACTATATTCCTGTATGAGAGTCATGGCTTAGTGGTAGGTCATACTGACTAGTGTTACAATGGTCTTGTGGTAGGGCCTACTAGTATGCTTATATTCTGCTTTTGACTTGAGTATAGGGCCTATCAATCAAAGTGCTGGAGGCACCTTTAAGCAGTTAAAGGGGTTAGTAGGTCTCACAGGAGCCAGGCTGTGTTGCAGATTCTGGTTGCTGCATTTATCTTCACTGTTTCCTGTAGTGAGTGTGTATGGATACTGACACCTACAACTATATTTCATATGTATTAATATATATTTATATATATGTATGTGTAGCTATACATACCTTCATATATGTACATTACCTTACTTTATTATGTACAAGCTAACAAGTAGCAGGGCTGTTTCTGTTAACACTGAACTAGTATGGGAATCCAGTAATTTGGCCATTGAAACTCTACCTGACATGCTTTGGATAGTACACCTCCTATATTGCCTTTATACTGATTCCTACTATTACATGTTATATTTATTTTAGCACGGTGCTTTTGTAAGGCAGGCATGGCTTAGTGGTAGGTCATACAGACTAATGTTACCAAGGTCCTGGGTTTGAGACTGACAGTGGGAATTTATTTTTATTTGCAAGCTTTCAAACTGAGTACAGGGCCTGTCAATCAAAGTGCTGAGGCCACCTTTAAGCAGTTAGAAGGGTAAGTAGGTCACACAGGGGTCAGGCTGTGTTGCAGATTCAGGTTGCTGCATTTATGTTCACTGTTTCCTGTAGTGAGTGTGTATGGATACTGACACCTACAACTATATTTCATTTGTATTTATATATATTTATATATCTGTATGTGTAGATATACGTACCTTCATATATGTACATTACCTTACTTTATTATGTACAAGCTAACAAGTAGCAGGGCTGTTTCTGTTAACACTGACGTAGTATGGGAATCCAGTAATTTGGCCATTAAAACTCTGCCTGACATGCTTCAGATAGTACATTTCCTATATTGCTTTTATACTGATTTTTACTATTACATGTTATATTTATTTTAGCACTGTTCTCTTATAAGGCAAGCATGGCTTAGTGGTAGGTCATACAAACTAATGTTACCAAGGTCCTGGGTTTGAGACTGACTGTGGGAATTTATTTTTCTTTGCAAACTTTCAAACTGAGTACAGGACCTGTCAATGAAAGTGCCATAAAGGCAATTTTAAGCACTTTAAACCAGGTCTGCGCTCGTTTGCGCGGAGCTCACGCATGCGCACTGGCGGTGAGCTCCGCTAACACAAGCACACCAGCTAATTTCTTTGAAAGAAAAGAAAAAGGGGTGACAGGAAAGTGGTGAAAAAGGGGTCACAAAGAGGGTAAGACAGTAGGGAAACAAGCGTGGGATTTGCAGGAGGGATGTAGGTAAGGCCCATAGATGCCCATGTCTTTGGCAGCAACAGCTGTGCATTTCCATGTATTTTGGTGAGACATTGGAAACCTTTCACCCCTGAGAGAGGTGTCAGGACAACATTAATATTTGTTGTAGAGCCAATTGTAATTAACTGTTTCAATGTCAAGCAGACATGTGCGACATGGACAGCTATGTATGGGCGTAATTTTTGTGGGTACAGAGTGCCCTTTTTTTCAGGTGAGAGTGGTATGTCAGGTGAAGGAAGTCGGTATAGCTGGGAGGTAGGTTGGGTAGGTTAACAGACAAGACAGACAAGGCATACAGGGGCGGTGTATGACACACGTGGGGGTTACACAATTGTGGGGATGGAGGTTGGGATATCCGAGATGCATGAGCCCACAGATGGCAACAGTGGAACTGATATCCCCACCCATAGGCAGTTGTCACTGTTCCTTCACAGCCCAGGACGGGCTGTGCTGGGGGCTGTGGCGGGGCAACGGGGGCGTTAAGCGGTGCCACGAGCCTCGAGCTGGTGTAGGGGCCCAAGAACAGAGTCTTGGATCTCCCTTCGCACCACAGACCGGACACCTTGGAGGGTGAGTGGACGAACCCCTCCGGCCACACTTGCAGAGGGGCCGGGCCCCATCCCTGGCGCTTCCACCCGAAGGTGGCACAGGGCCACGGAGGGGTCCGGCCTGGGCACTAGTGCCAGGTGCAGTCGCCAGCTGAGGTGGGAGAGGTGGGTCCGCTGGGACCTGCCTTCCCAAGCGTTCTAGGTTTGTGAGTAGTTATGTTAGTTTGGGTTAGTGGCATTTTATTCCATTCAGATTAGTTGTAACAGCATGCATTGGTATTCCCATCAAACAAACACCCAGATATTAACACCATTGAACAAGGGGCATATCAATATCACATGCATTATTTGAACAGAAATACACAGTCAAACAACATGCAGGGTTGATTAATGGCAACAGGCCATCAAATTTGCAGGTATGAACAGGGCACATGCACAAACAGGCATGCATATATTTTGAAACGGACAAATGTCCATGATTAATGAAATGTTCACATACCATTATTTAGTGGGTGTTGTTATATGGAATTATAGGGTTGGGTGGAGATAGAAAGTGATGACACATTCATATGTTACACATTGATTTACATTTGTAATAGGTACACAATTAAGTTGAGGCTGATGTTTCAAATAATTTTTATTTGACTGTCATGCTACACCTGTTACAAATACATCACTATCCTACTTATTTTGAATCTGATCAGATACATCATTCTGCTACACTTTGCTGACAGGACAGGGGAGAACTATGGCTGTTTAGTCTGTTAGATAATCATTCATTCTATCTGCAAATTGTATACTGTGATCACCATACAGACTTTGGCCTAGACATTCCAGATTCTGACACACTGAAATCAGTTTGGGATATTAAGATGTACTTCCCACATGCATTTAGTTCTGTATAAACACACTTGGGCTACTATATTCAGGGGTTATTACTACTTTATTAATTCATACATGACCCTTTCTGTCACTCTCACACATCCTGCAACTTCACAGTTCAGGTTGGTACTTCTAGGCTTTGTTCACATGTTAGACTGGTGGTGATTCAAACACTTTCCAACAGCCTCACTTCTGTCATGATTCAGCATTTCAACAGGGGATATATCTCACATATGACTACCTCAGATTCTAAAGCTGTACTCTTGAGACTACTGCAGGTTAAACTATATTTAATTCATGGTGGGACATCTGTATTACAGCACTGTTTAATTCTATCAATTATATTTCCAGTTACACTTGCATACTGATGAACTTGTTGCAGCCATACCTGCAGACTTACAATTCCTGTTTGCACATTATATTACTTTTAATCAATACACTGCAGTGTTCTGATACATGCTACAGTACAATATGTATTTACAAGTAATGGGTGGGGTTACTAACCTGCATGGTGGCGCAGCCGCACCAGCCTACGGGCATACATCTCGCGGTTCGCAGAGCGGACACCTGCAGCTGTAATACGAAAGAAGTAATATTGGACTACACATCTCCATGGTATCAGCCAGTTGAAATCCTTACACACATAAACAAAATGTAACTTACTCAGTAGTGGGGCATTGGGCATATCCCGGGCCTCCTGGATCCATTCGGTCAACTGGTCTTGCTTGCATCGCTTCAGGTCCGCATGGTGGTGACAGACCTGCTCACCAGTGCGTGGAATGCCAGTAGCACTGGTCAGATCACGAGCCAACTGGTCCCATGCCTCTGCCCTATACGCTCCCCATGAGACCTGGCCCTGCATGAGTTGGGCCTCATGATGATGGACAAGGAGCCAGACCATGTATCTGGACTCCTCAACGCCCCAACGCTGTGCTTGAAAGCAACTTCCCTCACCTACTCCACTCATTCTGACTGCAGGTCTGTTCTACAATCGTTTCTGCTGTGTATTCCCACCTATAGGGCTTATATATGCCGCTTTTCCCACACATTTCTCTGATTGGCCATTTTGGAATTGTATCTACTTCACTGAAAATGCTTTATCATGCTCCATTCTGGATTTTATCCCATATATATGCTATTTCTGCATTTCTAGGTATTGCTGTCATGGCTTAGTGGTTTAGTACCTTGACTCTAGTGCATGGTAGCCTGGGTTCGAATCTGACAACTGATTTTTGATTTTCCTGACAGAAATGAGTTGAGACCTGTCAATCAAACATGCCAAATGCACTTTTAAGCACTTAAAAGCAGGTCTGCGCTCGTTTGCGCGGAGGTAACGCATGCGCACTGGCAGTTAGCTTGTGGGAGCGCCGCGCAAATGGTGTGCGCTAGGGTAAACTTTAATTGGCTAGTGACACACATGTTCAGCTTAGCACAGCTAGTTGCAAACAGTTTCAGCCTGTTAAACTGCTTAGCACCGGGCACGCAGTTTGCAGCTTTTTAAACACGACTCAGCTACGGGCAGTCTGTCTCACAGCAGCTTAGCTATGAGTACATTTCTGACTATTTTTATTATTGTGTTACTTCAAAATATATGCTCCATTTCATTGCATTTTACAAAAGGGAATACTTTTACATTTGTACAATACTGTCAGGGGGCTTTTTAGTGCTTATTTACAAATAAAAAAGGTTGTTGTGGGGGCTCGAACCCTGCCTGCCTACTCTTAGGCCAGCAACTCTACCGCTAAGCTATTACTTCTTGGCTTACTTTGCATATTTAGTTTTTATATCCTTTTCCACTGACTGCTAACTGGAATTGCGCTAGTAGCACACCCGCGCTGCAGCACACAGTAGCAAACATTTACGGGTGTTTAAAAAAAATAAAGCCGGTTTTAATTTAATTTTATAACATCTCTTCACTTTATACACTGATGGTCTGTCGGGGCATGTGTTGTGTAGTGTGTTTATTCACATTTCCATGGCCTCTCTCGTGGCTGTTTACTTTCAGCCATTCTAGTCTTCCGGGGGCTTGTCCGCTTGCAGGGCTTAGCCTACAGACACGCCCCCTACTCTCTTACACGGACCGTGTAAGAGTTACTAGTGTGATTCAGCATGCCTCATGCACCTCATGCATATGCATGACATGCTGACATCACACCGTTTAACTGCAGCCTCCGTGTAAGAGTTATAACTCTTACACGGAGGCTTCCTGAAAGAGTTTTGTATATTACTCTCATGGTTCTGCTGCATCTCTTTTTTGTCTTAATAGGGAATACTGGCATTTCCAGTTTAATTCCATGCATTTGGACACATATCTTTTTATGGTATTTTCTATAATTAAAAGGAATTTTATTTATTGAATATTTATAGAGACGTCATGCATAAGCAATTTGCATAGATGGTAATGAACCATTATTCGGCAATTCTTTGAACTGTGGAATATGAATAGGAAAATATATTAGTATTGTGTAAGTATAGTAAACCAATGCTCTAATATATACAACATGTATTTATGTTGACTTTCAAAAGAGCTAAAGATAAAATAAGTAATATAAGGTAAGAGTTCCAGGTATATTTATTGTGAAATTATAGAACATAACTATTTGCATAATAGTTAGTATTAATTTCAGATATTTTAATTTTATAGGGGAATTAATACTACCTAGATACAGCTTTAGAAAATTAATTTACTTACATTTAACCCTAACTGATTTCAGACTATATGAAAGACTGGAATTAAATATTGGATAACACATTGTTACTAGTGGAAAGTTTTATGGCTCAACACATATTAATCAATAGATATTTTCTATTGGTAGTAGCAGCAGGAAGGATTGAGTAGCATTAAGGAGATGATTGAGGGTGGTTTGTATGATTATTTCATCAAGCCAATCGCATGTTAGGTGGTGTGAGTAGTTTTATAATCAGATTGTTTTTAACTAGGTTTAGGAATTTGCCATAGCAAAAAAAATGTTAAAACTAGTTGATTGGTGTAATGGTTAAGGTGCTTTCTTTGGACTCATTACCTAGAGAAAAACAATTTTTGTACTTACATTTCTCACTGTCATTGAGAAAAACAGCTCTTGTACACACTTTCCTCACTTATCTAGAGGAAAATAGTTTTTTATTCAGGCATGTCCAAGGGTCAGCTCCCAGTGTTCTCCCCTGTCTATCTGATGAATCTGGGCATCTTGACGCAATGTAGAAATTGCCTCATGTACACAGACAACCCTCTTGCACAAGCCAGTGCATTTCTTTCTGCCGGTCCCAAGCCCGGATAAATGGGGAGGGTTGCATCAGGAAGGGCATCCGGCGTAAAACCTCTGCCAAAAATTACTGATGCAGAGAACTTTTCATAATTACATACCAGATCGGTCGAGGCCCAGGTTAACAACGACCACCACCAGTACTGTTAGCCAACAGGGTGCTGGCGGAAATTGGGCTACTGTTAGCCAAAGGAGAAGAGGAGGGTGAAGGCATGCCCAAAGACAGGAAGAGAGGAGGAAGGTTAGGAGTGTAGCAGTGAGGGTAGGAACTTTGAATGTTGGCAGTATGACTGGTATAGGAAGAGAGCTAGCTGATATGATGGAGAGAAGGAAGGTTGATATATTGTGCGTGCAAGAGACCAGATGGAAGGGAAGTAAGGCCAGGTGTTTAGGAAATGGGTTCAAATTGTTCTATCATGGTGTGGATGGCAGGAGAAATGGGATAGGGGTTATACTAAAGGAACAATATGCCAAGAGTGTTTTAGACATGAAGAGAGTGTCTGACAAAGTGATGTTTATGAAGCTCAAAATTGATGGTGTAATGATGAATGTTGTTAGTGCATATGCTCCACAAGTTGGGTGTGCGATGGATGAGAAAGAGAAATTTTGGAGTGAGTTGAATGAAGTTGTGGTGAGTGTACCCAAGGGTGAGAGACTAGTGATTGGAGCGGACTTTAATGGGCATGTTGGTGAAGTGAACAGAGGAGATGAGGAAGTGATGGGTAAGTATGGTGTTAAGGAGAGGAAAGCAGAAGGTCAGATGATTGTGGATTTTGCGAAAAGGATGGACATGGCTGTGGTGAATACGTATTTTAAGAAGAGGGAGGAGCATAGGGTGACATACAAGAGTGGAGGAAGATGCACACAGGTGGATTATATCCTATGTAGGAGGGCCAGTCTCAAGGAGATTGGAGACTGTAAAGTGGTGGCAGGGGAAAGTGTAGTTAAGCAGCATAGAATGGTGGTCTGTAGGATGACGTTGGTGATCAAGAAGAGGAGGAGGAGTGTGAAAGCAGTGCCAAGGATTAAATGGTGGAAGTTAAAAAAGGGTGATTGTGAAGTGGAGTTTAGGGAAGAGTTAAGACAGGCACTGGGAGGCAGTAGAGAGTTACCGAATAGCTGGGTAACTACAGCAAAACTAGTAAGGGAGACTGCTAGAAAGGTGCTTGGTGTGACATCTGGACAGAGGAAGGAGGACAAGGAGACCTGGTGGCAGAATGAGGAAGTACAGGAGAGTATACAGAGGAAAAGGCTGGTGAAGAAGAAGTGGGATTGTCAAAGAGATGAAGAAAGTAGACATGAGTATAAGGAGATAAGGCGCATGGCAAAGAGAGAGGTGGCGAAAGCTAAGGATAAGGTGTATGGAGAGTTGTATGAGAGATTGGACACTAAAGAGGAAGAAAAGGATCTGTACCGATTGGCTAGACAGAGGAACAGAGCTGGGAAAGATGTGCAGCAAGTAAGGGTGATAAAGGATAGTGAGGGAAAGGTACTCACAAGAGAGGAGAGTGTGTTGAGGAGATGGAAAGAGTATTTTTAGAGGCTGATGAATGAAGAGAATGAGAGAGAGAGAAGGTTGGATGATGTGGGGATAGTGAATCAGGAAGAGAAACAGATTAGCAAGGAGGAAGTAAGGACAGCTATGAAGAGGATGAAGAATGGAAAGGCTGTTGGCCCAGATGACATACCAATGGAAGCATGGAGGTGCTTAGGAGAAATGGCAGTGGAATTTTTAACTAGATTGTTTAATGAAATTGTGGAAGGTCAGAGGATGCCTGAGGAGTGGAGAAAAAGTTTTTTGGTACCTATCTTTAAGAATAAGGGTGATGTGCAGAGCTGCAGTAACTACAGAGGGATAAAATTGATCAGTCACAGCTTGAAGTTATGGGAAAGAGTAGTAGAAGCTAGATTAAGAAGGGAGGTGGTGATTAGTGATCAGCAGTATGGTTTCATGCCAGGAAAGAGCACTACAGATGCAATGTTTGCTCTGAGAGTGTTATTGGAGAAATACAGAGAAGGTCAGAGGGAGTTGCATTGTGTCTTTGTAGACTTGGAGAAAGCATATGACAGGATGCCTAGAGAAGAGTTGTGGTATTGTATGAGGAAGTCGGGAGTGGCAGAGAAGTATGTAAGAGTGGTACAGGATATGTACGAGGGTAGTGTGACAGTGGTGAGGACTGCAGTGGGAGTGACAGATCCATTTAAGGTGGAGGTAGGATTACATCAAGGATCAGCTCTGAGTCCTTTCTTATTTGCAGTGGTGATGGACAGGTTGACAGATGAGATCAGACAGGAGACCCCGTGGACTATGATGTTTGCAGATGACATTGTGATCTGTAGTGAGAGTAGGAATCAGGTTGAGGAGACTCTGGAGAGGTGGAGATATGCTCTAGAGAGCAGAGGAATGAAGGTCAGCAGGGCTAAGACAGAATATATGTGTGTAAATGAGAGGAGGGTAGAGGAATGGTGAGGATGCAGGGAGTAGAGTTGGTAAAGGTGGACGAGTTTAAGTACTTGGGATCAACAGTTCAGAGTAATGGTGAATGTGGAAGAGAGGTGAAGAAGAGAGTACAGGCAGGGTGGAATGGGTGGAGAAGAGTGTCAGGAGTGATTTGTGACAGACGGGTACCAGTAAGAGTGAAAGGGAAGGTCTACAAGAGGGTAGTGAGACCAGCTATGTTATATGGATTGGAGACAGTGGCATTGACAAAAAGGCGGGAGTCAGAGCTGGATGTGGCAGAGTTAAAGATGTTAAGATTTGCACTTGGTGTGACTAGGATGGATAGGATTAGGAATCAGTATATTAGAGGGTCAGCTCATGTTGGACAGTTTGGAGACAAAGCAAGAGAGACGAGATTGCGTTGGTTTGGACATGTGCTGAGGAGGGATGATGGGTATATTGGGAAAAAGATGCTAAGAATGGAGCTGCCAGGTAAGAGGAAAAGAGGAAGGCCTAAGATAAGGTTTATGGATGCGGTGAGAGAGGACATGCAGGCAGTTGGTGTGACAGAGCAAGATGCAGAGGATAGGAAAAAATGGAAAGAGATGATCCACTGTGGCGACCCCTAATGGGAAAAGCCAAAAGATGATGATGACACAGACAACCCTCTCCTCCTACCACCCAACACTACAACCTGTGAGAGATGCATTATCTAGCCAAACTGGAGGTAAAGCTCTCTCCAACCAAGACTGAACCTGACAGTCATGAGGAGTAGGTAAACATTTGCACCACACCACACTCATCACATAGTCTCACTACGTCTACACCACCAAAATCCACACATAGAAACTCAAAAACATTCGTGGAGGCTCTCAATAATAATCTGCCTAAGCAACAGAGACCTCCAAAGCAGAAACACAAGAAACCTCCATTCCCCAACACAACCCAAATGACACATAGCCCACAGACTCAGTGTGCCACTCAAACACAGCCAATAAGGCAAAACAACATACCCAACACACTAGTCATAGGTGACTCTATAGTCAGGCACACTGATGTCCCACTCACCAGGCTAAACAAGGAGAAGGTTACTGTCAGCTGCCTGTCGGGTGCCAGGATCTGCCACATAACCCACACACTCAGGTCACTCCACAAGTACAAATATGACTCTGTCATTGTCCATGTTGGTGTGAATGACCTGAGATGTACCTCCCTGGACTACATGAAAAGAGACATGGAAGAGCTCTGCGATCTTGTAGCCCAGTCAGATATGACCCTAGCCCTGAGTAGCATTCTGTCATTGCCCAGAATGATTCTGCAGTACAAAATGATTGACTTCAACAATTGGCTAAGCTTCTGGTGTCATTCTAAGGGGATCCAGTATCTGTCTGCTTGGGGTGACATGGTCGACAAACCACGATGCTTTGCCACAGATGGCCTGCACCTGTCGCCCCTGGGATTCCGGATACTGGCTAAGGCTCTTGCTGCCCCTATAGTGCCTTTTTTAGGCAGGGTTCAAGTAACAAATTCACCACCATAACAGAAACAGGCAAGCAAAAACTGAGGGTAATGCTACTCAATGCTAGAAGTCTAAATTTCAAAATGCGCTCACTCAAGGCACTCCTTAAAATGGAGAACATCGATATCTGTGCAGTGACTGAGACCTGGTTCAAGGCTCCAGAGAGCACCCCTGCACTACCAGGCTATAACTCATACCACACTTTTCAGCCATGTAACCTGGACCGAAACACCAAAGGTGGGGGTGTGTCCATATTCATTAAAGATATCCAAACCTCCAGGCTAGTTGCTCAGCATAATGCATCCGAGGTTATCCAAGTGCAACTAACTCTTGGCAAAACTGCAATCCAAATTGTAGCTTGCTACAGATCCCCCACCATGCCCCAGGATTCCCACTCCTCTTTTCTTGATGTACTGGAAAATATTGGGGTTCAACCAAACACCCTAATAATGGGCGAATTCAACTACCCCACCATTAACTGGGAAAACTACTCATGTACCAACTCCTTAGCGCAATGCTTTCTGGAATTCATAAACTCCAATGCCCTAGATCAACTTATCCACACCCCCACCAGGGGCAACAATATCCTAGACCTAGTCATTACCAACATGAGTGACCGGTGTTCCACACCTGAAGTCAACTCCTCATTGGTCCGATCCGACCATAAGCTAATCACCCTTGATATCCACATCCCACTCCCACCCCCATTAAGGAAACCACAGTAAAAAATTTCTCCAAAGCCAACTTCATGCTTCTTAAGACAGAAGTAGTGAACTTCATGACACCCATGCAGATGGACAATACAGTTACAACTGCTGAATCCTACACAAATGCACACTATAAGCACTTACATGAGTGCATGGATCGTGCCATCCCAAACAGAACCAAGACGCTATCCTCCAAAAAAAGGAAGCCAATCTGGTGGTTCCCTGCCATATACAAACTGTACAACAGAAGGAAGAAATTGTTGCAAAAGAGAGTAAAATCCCATGAGTGGAGGAGCTCCCTGGTCAGCCTCAGTAAGAAGCTGAGATCCCTTATAAGATAGCTAGTTACGAAAATAAAATCACCACTAATTCCAAGGACAACCACAAAGCATTCTATAGCTATGTCAAGAATCTCAATGGCAACACCCAGATCTGCTCTGAGTTACAGCACAAAGGCAACTGATATTGCCAACATCCTGGCAGATAGGTTCAGTGCTAACTTTACCCCCCACCCACCCCCTAAAGGGCTCATATCTATACAGGAAGAATGCAGAGTCCCTGTAATCACAACTCCACAGGTGAAAGCTGCACTCTCTAAAGCCAAAAACACAGCATCCATGGGACCGGACAACATCCCAGGCTGCATTTTACACGAACTTCAGAAAGAACTGGCTCCCCACTTAAGCACCATGTTCAATAATAGCCTCACATCAGGCTTTGTGCCCACTGAATGGTGCACAGCAACAGTTATCCCACTCCACAAAGGGGGAGCCACCACCGATCCCGGGAACTATAGACCTATTAGACTGACGAGCTTGGTCGGCAAAGCCATGGAACGTATCATCATGGAACTCATAAACAAAGACATTGGTAACCTCCAAACTCTGGATCCCACCCAGTTCGGGTTTGTAAAAGGCAGATCATGCCTCCTGAACCTGATCGACTTCTTTGAGGCAGTAACCAAAGCCGTAGATCAGGGTAAGGTAGTTCACACAGCCTATCTTGACCTCGCCATGGCTTTCAACACCATCCCCCATTCTGGAATTATAGCTAAACTCAATAAACTAGGCATAAATCCCTACGTCACAAGATGGGTTGCCAACTGGCTCACTGACAGAACACACACTGTAAAAGTTGCAGACTCCAAATCTGACCTCAAACCAGTGACAAGTGGAGTACCACAGGGTTCCGTCCTGGGATCGCTCCTGTTTGGTATCTACTTCTCTGAAGTACAGGCTAACACAGAAGGCCTCTGGCTAACAAAGTTCACAGATGACTGCAAACTAGGAGCCATAGTCAAGTCCCCAAATGATGTGAACATCCTACAGAAGGGCCTCTCTGAGACAGATGCCTGGTGTCAGAGCCATGGCCTCAAGCTCAATGCCAAAAAGTGCAGTGTCATCCCCTTTGGTAAAAACTCTGTACCCATGAACTACCACATAGGCAGCAATCTGCTTAACACTGAATGCGTGATAAGAGACCTTGGGACCCAGGTGGACAGTAGTCTCTCCTTTGATAGTCACATCGCTACAGTAGTCAGGAAGTCCTTCTATGTGGCACACCTCATCATAAAAGGGTTCTCATCCAGGAAAAAAGAGGTCATCGTTCCCCTCTACTCGACACTCATTAGACCCACTATAGAGTACAATGCCCCTTTTGGAATGTACCTCACAAGACATCTGCAGCAGCTGGAAAGGCCACAGAAATACCTCACAGAGAGGATTACTGGACTCAAACAAATGCCCTACACTGACCGTCTCAAAAAACTCCATCTTTACTCCGTAGCATATCGCCTACTCAGAGGTGATCTCTGCCTAACATATAAAGCTATGTCAAACCCAGAGCTGTTGGACATGCTACACCTAAAGAAATCCCAATCCCTCTGAGCTACACGCTCTAGGGACCTAAACCTTGTCACCACAATAAACAGGACATGCTGGAGGGATAGATTCCTATCCCAGAGACTTCCCATACTCTGGAACAGGCTACCCATCTATGTCAAGCAAAGTTCTTCATTAGCACTCTTCAAGAAAAATCTTGATGAGTGGATGGGAAATAGGAAATACACCCCGGGGATCAGTTCTGTGTCTCTGCTTGACAGTGGCACAGGAAAATAACTTTCTTGGGTGGCATAAGCCAGGGAACCTTGTTGGCTAGGCTTACGTAGGCCCTTGGGCCGATAGCCTAGTACCTACCTATGAACCTATGAAGAGGGATAGTGTACTCAAATATCTTAAAATAAATAAAGCCAATATACCCCAGGATTCAATAATGGCTACACTAAGTGTACACTGTTCTGAGTGAACTGACAACACAGACATAATGCACAACTTCTTCCTCCTAACTTTAGTTTTCCTACTGATATTCTTGCAGGTTTAAATATTGACAGGGATTCATAAAAGTCACCACAAAGTGTAGTCTACATGTACACTTAGTGTAATCTTTCAGAGTGACTAGATATCACAAAAAAATGTGATAATTTATTTATTTATTTTACATTTGTTTACCAGGATAGTCCGACTGGATATATGTCCATTTTCAGTGGAGGCCCGGGGAAAAAAGCTCCAAATTGACAAACTTACATAGATAACATTAGAAAGTATAAAACAAAGTATAAAACAAGTGATTATGTACAATGGTTAGTGGTGTTCCCTAACTGGGACTCACAATTCACTCGGTCAGACACATTTAAACACATTAGAAAGTATAAAACAAAGTATAAAACAAGTGATTATGTACAGTGGTTAGTGGAGTTCCCTAACTGGGACTCACAATTCACTCAGTCAGACACAATTAAAATGCAAGAGACATCAGATTGGTTGCATAGCTTGGTGAAGTGGTTACATGTTGTGGTATATAGAGATTATGTTTTCAGTTTATAACTTAATCAGAGTGGGTACATATTATGTACACTTAGTGTACACTTAGTGTAGGCTTTAATTAATTTGTCACATAGTCTTTTTAGAAGAAACACATTAAAAAAGGGCTTAGATAAGTTGAGATTCAAAGAATATTCAATACTTGTAGAATGACGCTATACTTATAAAAGGAGAGACACTATAATACTTTGGAAAAAATCTTTCACTATGCTTAGAGTAGTTGATATTTACTCTGATAAAAATGATATGATGGGACTGGTTGTACTTGAGATCAATAAAACATTTTACACATTTGTAAATGTTTATTGGATTCCTGGAATTAGATCTAAGGTGGCAAAAATATTTGGACATTATAACCGTATATGCAAAAGGAGAAATTTTGGTGGCAGGTGATTTTAACTGTATTTTATTGGAAAAAGATACTACCAAAGATAAAAAAACAAAATATCAGCTACTGCTAAACAATTAAATTATTTTACAAATCTAATGAATCTAAGAGATAAGAGATATTCATGAGTTAAAATTGACAGTCTCCATTAATTATACCCATTACTCATTTAGATTTGGTACCCAAACAAATATAAATAAAGTATTTGCATATAATGGGCTATATTCTAAACTAGAAGAAGTGTCAATAATTTCATGCCCTTTGTCTGACCATAAAGGTATTACATTTAACCATAATCTAAAATCTAATGATTAAAGGATTTAAAGAGTGGTTTCTAAAAGAATTGAAATTGTTTATTGATATAAATAGCAATGGTGAAGTCACTGATATTATTTTATGGGACACATTAAAATCTTATATTTATGGTAGGAAGAAGAGTTGGTATCTTCTATAAAAGAAGGAATGGGACAATTAATTAATTGTTCTTCAATCAAAAATTGATCATTTAAAATTAAATTTAAAACTCCCTGATATGAATGCAAATTCAGAACTAAAGGCATTAAATCAGAAATACATTGCAATATTAAACCATAAAGTTTCAGTAAATATGGAAACACTTGAATTCCAGTCTTACTCTGTAAATCCTAAACATTTGCATAGGTTGGATATTAGATCAAAATATTAAATAATGCAAATCATATTAAAGACATTACATATAATATAGGTAATAAACTTAAACAGCAATACATATAAAGGATATTTTAGAAGTCTTTAGGAGACATTATGAAGAAATTAATAACAGAAACTCAATATTAGATAATACCGGTCATGTGAAGAGTTTTTTAAAGGAAAATATAAAACATAAATTAAGAAAAGAACAAAATGCTAGATTGGACAAACCAATTACTTTTAGGGAACTTAAAGAACAAATTAAAAATTAAAAAAAGCATAAGGCTCCTGGTCTAGATGGTCTAATTCCAGAGATATATAAAATAATTCCTGATAACATTCTAAGGGAATTATTAAATGCATTTCATAATATTAGAAATTCATTAAATATCCCTCCTTCTTGGGAATTCTTATTGATATCTCCTATCTTGAAGCAAGAGAAGGAGCCTAAGTTATGTACTTCTTATCACCTTATATCTCTATTAAATGTTGACTATAAAATTTTAATGGCTATTTTGGAAAAGAGATTAAATAGCATGATGTTCTAGTTGAAGATGATCAAACTGGTTTTATCTTAAATAGAAATGTACAAGATAGTATCATTAGGCTTTTATGTTTAATAGATGTTGCTAATAAGAGTAAAAAGAACTTTCAATAAAAAGCCTAGATGTCAAGAAAGCTTTCAACTCAGATAATTGAACATATTTACATAACATACTTAAAGAATATAATTTACCTTCAGATTTTACACAGTTGGTAATAAAATTATACAATAAAACTTTTTCTTTTGTTAAAACTGGATCATTTATTTCTAGTTCCTTCAAAATATTAAAAGGAACAAAACATGAATGCCCGTTATCACCTTTATTGTTTGCCTTGCTGATTGAATCTTTTGCCACTTAGAACTAATATCAAAATAAAATGTTTTTCTATAAAAAATAATTAAAGTACTAAAATTCAGCTATTAGCAAATGATATTTTATTAACTAGTAGTGACAATGAGTCTTCATTAGAATACATTATGGATTCAATAAAATATTTTGAAAAAACATCTGTTCTAAAATTTAGTCACAGCAAAACAGAAACATTATTAATAAATAAAAAAGTAAACATCTTTTTAAGAAAATATAAGGAACTCAGTTGAGAGAATAAACAATTTAAGTACTTGGGAATTATAACACCTATGTGGAAGCAGTTTGTATTATTAAATTACAGAATCTTAATTAATAAGATATCTAAACTATTTGAAAATTGGAATAAATGTATTTCTCAGTGGAAGATAGACTTATATTAATAACAATTATAGTTTTGCCAAAAATATTATATCTTGCTCAGTCATTGCTCTTTCATCCCTCTAAAAACTTATCAAGAGGTTAAAGTCTATATTTCTAAAATGTTATGGTATCCCCAAAAACAAGAATATCCTTTGATTGGCATATAAAAAGTTGGGAAGAGAATGTGATTGAGTTTCCTAATTTTGAACTATATGCTAAGTCTGCTATTATAAATATAGTGAGTCTTTGGCTAAATATAGTTAAAATTGGAAACTCTTACATGAAGCAATTTTAATTTCAAATACTATTCTGTAAAATAATTTAAATATTCTGTTAGACATTAATAAAATATATTGGGCCTTAAAAGATTATTGCCTGAATACCAGAAATGTATATGTGTATATCCGTGACATTAATTATATTCTAAATATATTTAAGAAAGTGATAGATACTAATTGTTTGGTCAAGCATTTATTATTCTTGATGTTTTCTATAGCCTCTATGACTGGATGTCTAGATTCATTTAAAATAAGTATAATAACTGATCATGGAGAACATGATTTCAAAAGTTTCAGTTTTAGAATGGAATAAAGTATATACTGCTTACTGACTTTGGCTAGATATAATATAAACAAAAGTAGTTGGTTAAGTATACAAACATTTAGGGAATTCTCTAATAACAGTATACAAATAACACTAAATATGAACACTAAATCCATACCAAAATATTGGATTTTTTCTTCTGGATCAATAGTGATGTGCTGAAAAATAAATGTTATGAGCTGGTGTCCCAAGGGATTTATTACTCTTCATTTTTCAGAAGGCATCTATTATTTTTTGTTCCAGTATGTCTTTTATCAGTCTACAGATATTCTGATTTGTTCACTTTGGCATTGTGACTTGTTTCATAAAATCCTCATATCATCCTTTAATAATCTCCCTTGACTGCTTGGTGTAATATAGCTGAGCATAATCATTTTTGAGTACACATAGTATATCTTGGAGGGTCTATATTACATTGTTGCATGTTGACAATGTTGAACAGCTAAAATATCAAAAGTGCCATTCATCAAAACTGTTCTTGTGAGGGGCTGCCCCCCCCACACCCTGCTAATTATATTTACCAACCCCAAGATCGCACTACAGTGAGGAAAGGGCAAATTTCCTGATCCCCACTGTACCATGATCCCACAAAACACTTTTCGATGAACGGCACTTTCCACATTGTCAACATTCGGCATTGTCAACATTCGACAATGTAATATGAACCTTTCTTGGATCTAGGTTATATCATTCTCATGCTGGGGTTCCAACATCTGGTAAATAGCCCTCTCATGTTCTTGAATTCTTAGTTTCATTGCCAGTATTTTAACACTTGCTGAGGAGTTAGAGAAGTGTACCCATTGTAATGCATTCCTTTTTATTAATATTCTCTTATCTTCCATATCCTGAATTTATTATAGCAGGACCCCTTTCTAACCTGTTGATACCCCGTAATTTGGTTACCTTTTAGTTGTAACTCCCTTAGCTCACCCTATAACTGAGTTCTGTGTTGTATCTCTTGCAGTACCTTCTGCTTCTCCTTAATAAGTATCTCACTGTTCATTTCAATTTTTAAACAGTCCCATCCTTTCACTATGGAGATTTCATACTGGGCCATTCTGTCATGGGTGATTGCTGATATCTCAGTTCAGTTCCAAAGCTGGGATTTTATTTATTTATTGATTGACATTTGTTAACAGGTTGGTCCAACTGGACTAGGGGCCCATTTTCAGTGGTTACTCGAGGAGAAAAGCTCCAATATACACACAGTTTCTAGTAACATCAAAAGCAATTGAGTCAAAAAGTATTTATGCAATGATATTAAAGACATATGCAAGAAAAATAGAGATACAAGAAAATATTATGTACATAGCAAAAACAAAAAAATAATTAAGTGACATAATATTTACATATTTACAACTACTAGTTATAGGTCTACTGTGATGAAATGTACAGTTTAGAAAATTATTTAATGGGGAGGAGTACTAACAGTAGGGGGAGAGACAGAAAGAGGCTATATTAGAGGGGTAAGGGAGGTTAGGGTGGGACTTGACAAGGGCAGAGTTTTGAGTTTAATAAATGGAGTTGAAGTAAGTTTCTAATGGATTGCTCCACTTTAGCATGTTTTTCTTGCCCTTTGTACCAATGGATGGATTTGTTTCCAGTCTCCTTCTATTAACAGGAATACCTCCTGGAAAGCTAGAACACTAGTCAAGATTCCTCTTACCTCTCTGAACATGGTTGCAGGTGACGTATATACTATGTTTATTTTATAAACTTGTCCATAAAAATACATTTAATCTCAGCAAATCTGCCTTTAGAATCTTGACTTTGTGCCATTATTTAACAAACCAGTTGATTACAAACTACATTATTACCTGTCTTCTTGTCCCCTTGTATTCCAAGATAGCTACTAATCAATACCCTTTCCTCTGTAGTTTTAAATCTCGCTGCTGGGTTAAGTAGGTTTTTTAATTAAAGCTACAACATCTGTAGGTCCTTTTTTAACTGAGTATGCATTCCCATTTTACCTAGTTAGACAGACCATTAACATTCCAGTTTAATATTGTAGGCTTTCCTATTCATCCAAATGTTGATTCTCCATCTTTTCTGTCCCATTTATACCTTCAAAGATATATGTTATCCTTCCTATGCATACGTCCCCTTTAGACAACTGACAGGTAGTAAAGACATGCTGTATTTGCTTGGTAAGATGTTGACTCAAATTCTGTATCTGTAGTCAGGTACCCCTCCTCTGCAGCATTTTCAACTTTGACCCAAGCTAAATCCTTCAGAGATCCATAAAAATATCATGTCTACAAAAATCTTTAAACATCAGAAACACTAAAAAATAAGAACAACAAACAGTATATATTTTTATCAACATATTAAAAAGATTTAGTAATACTTCCAAGGGTGGGCTACCTTTGTCCCATTTGCACAACTCCATTGCTGATCCTTAGTTGGGCATTATATCCTCCTGTCAGAGAAAAGGTTTCTATCCATCTTGCACATGTTATCCAGTATTTCCCCTGTAAAAGAACTAGGGTTAATGAGCTCTGGCTTCATCAAGACAATCTACCTGTGCATTCAGTAGGATCACACAAAGTCACACTGATTGCGTCTTTCCATGTATACATCCTAAATACATCAATCAGAATCACTTCAGATGGGGAATTCCTATTTAGTAAATACCAGATTTTTATGCTGCTGAAAAAACTCCACCCTCTACTTCAAAATTTGGCATTCCAATCACCGTTATGTTTGATTTTATCTCTTCCAATAAGTACTCTTTACAAATTGTATTGAAGTTTAATGTGGATACCCTTAGGATTTATCTTTCTGATTAATGGAAAGAAGGCTAATCATCAGCTTTTACCCAAGCACTCTAGATTGATGAAAATTCATGCCTGAGCGTACATCCACCTTGTCCTGGCCTTCCAAAGACAAGACAACCTCTCTTCCGTCTGCCGGTATGTCTCAAAACTAAGCATTATTTGTCTAGAGTTTCTCTGATTTCCTAGCCACTAGGCAGTATGGTGACCTTGCTTGACCCTAATTATGTCCTCAGCTATATTGTTAGAAGGTTTGAAGAATCTGCAGACATTGTTGAGGAAGATGATTCTTTGTGGACTTGAACTTTGCTCTTGAATTTAGTGTTGTGCAAAGCTGCTCTAGTCTGATTTTACTTTAGTTTAGTTCATTTTTATCTCCGGTGTTGATGGATAATTCTACAGCTGTTTCCATTTAAGTTTGAGGAGCCATGTTTACTTGAGGTTTAGTTATTGCCCATAAACATGTATTTAAACAGTTATTGCTAAGAACAAACTGCAGGATGGGAACTATGGAAGTGTTGCAGTCACTGAAGTGGATAAAATATGATACAATTTATAAATTGAACTGTCTAATAGTAAGAAGTGGTGGTTTCGTGACTTTTTGTGGCTCTTTGGAATATTAATGATACATTTTATATTTTCAATATCTTGTCAGGGTGTTTCATGTGCAGATATTTTTAACAATATAATTTAAATGCCAGAAATTACACTTCAACATGTCAATTGTTCATTTTACTTCTGAGACAATTCATGATTTAAGTTTAACAGTTAAAGAAGCTCTTCAAACTTGATTCTGCAACTTTCAAAATAAAATTAAATTGGAAAAGAAAGACAAAATGTGGGCAATACATTTTATTTAAGAAAATTGAAGTCCAAACAAAACTGTTATAAGCCTATCATTTGTTTTGTTTATGTACATATTTATTTATCCTTTTGTTGAAAAGGTTAGTCCCACTAGACTGATAACCTGCTATCAGGAGAGACCCAAGATGGTATTTATACTACTAGGAGAAATTTGGCCAGGACATTGGGAAACTTCCCTTGGTAATTGCCAACTATGCTGTAAGCAATTATGAGTGCATGTCCTGGTCCTAGTGCAGTGGTGGCTGGGAGGTTGTTTGTGCATCATGGAAAATGGAAGTGAGGGAGCAGAGGCAAATGCCAGCTCAGTGGATCATGGTATCATTGATTCAGAGGTTTTGTTTCTGCAAAACATTTTCATGGAATTAAAGAATGAAGCTAATGAGTGTGTTCTTACAACCTTCCATTTGGGAGGGTTGCAGAAGGGTACACAACAAGAATTAATTGATCAAAATGAACCCAAGAACAGCGAGGAAACATTGTGGGGAGAGATAATGGAAAAATAAGGGAGAAGAGGATGCAGAGATCATATATGAAGATAAAGGAAGGGAGAAGAAGAAAACTTATGCTGAGATGTTGACAAGTACATGGAGAGAAAAAAGAAGTGAACCACAGAATATAAATAAAAGGAAATTGGTGGTGAGGCTGCAAAGTAAGTATGACTCTCCATTAAACATGTATGAGGTATAGAACAGTGTTGTTTTACCTCTTACAATTCAAGAAGTAAGAGCATTTAATCTTACAAATAGAGAAAACTTTTTCTGACATTATATTTGAGACTGTGCAAGGGATGCAACACTCACTTTATTAATGCATTTGAAAAGAAAAATGAAAATCTATGGAATAAGTATATTATAAAGACTTTAGAAAGATGAAGAAAATGTTACATGTACAATTTCAAACTGAGGTTGAAAGAGATACTTTAAAAAGACATTTAAAAGACATTCACAAAGATGTGTTGGATATTGTAAAAGTTTATGGTGTTTATGGACTGGGGGTTGGAACAGTAATGTTATTTTGAAAGTGCAAAATGATAAAATCCTACATATACCAAGAGTTAAAATGTGGAAGGGAATAGAGGTTTTGTAACATACTGGATGCAAGATAATACATGTGGAAAAGATGGGCACTTTATCAATAATTTTGAAAAAAGAAATACTATATTTTTGGAAAACTTAGGCATGGGGCAAACGATTGTAAGTTGAAATGTTATTGAAATGAAATGTAAATGAAAAAGACATTTAGCAATGGATTGTGCAGAGAAGGAAAATGAAATCAAAGTGAAGAAAGAAATGACATAAAAAAATAAAAAGAATAAAGGATAAAATAAAAGAAAAAGAAAGAGATACAATAAAATGACTGAAGAAAAGGAAACTAGTGAGGAAGAACCAGGTGGAGGTGTAGAAACGAATTCAGAAGTTAGTGATGAGGAAGATATAAACTGGACTTAATAAAAAAGAAAACTTCTGTAGGTAAAACAGTTAGAGAGAGGAAAATTATATTTAAAGGTATAAATGTAAAAGAAAAAAGAAAGTAAATGGATAAAAAGAAGAAAGAAAGTGAAAGGAAAACTATATAGCTGACAAATTAAAAAATAAAATAAGGAGTAACTTAAGAGTATTATCTACAAATGCGACTATCTTATAAATATAACAAGGAGAATAAGAATAATTGAATGGTGTAAAAATTGTGATGTAGACATAATTTTATTAGAAGATGTAAAATTTATAACAAAAGAAGAAAGATTACAGACAGAAAATTTGTGGGATGGGCATATAATACAGAATCTGGGAGATGAACCTTGTTTTGTAACTGCAATTTTGTGCAGAAGAACAGTTAAAATATTAAACACAATTTTAGTAAGAATGTGTAGATCTTAGACATCAGACGGCAAGAAAGGATATATAGAATTATAACAATATGTAAAAGTTAAAGAAAGGGAACATGTATTTCAGCAAATATTAGATTATGTTATAGTAAACATGAATATAATAGTAACAGGAGATTTTAATTGTGATTTGAGAGAAAAAAGAAAAAGGGAAAAATATAAAAATAATGACGGAAGTAATAAAATGTGGAAAGTTGTATTTATAGAAGTGAAAAGGATGGATGTACAAAAGAAATGTACTTTAATAGAGCTTGGTTATTTTATATTATCAGAATGGATAAAAATAATAGAAGAAGAACTAGCGAGGACTGTTTTTTCAGACCATCTAGCAATATGAATCGAAAGTGAAAAAAATAAGGAGTACATTAAGATAAGAAAATGAATAAAAAGAATAAATTAAAAAGAATGGAATAAAGAAGGTAATAGAGAAGTTAGAATTACACAGTTATGGAAAGAACATTTAACAATGATACCATTTTATAATAATTGGTCCAAGTGGTGGCTATTATTTAAAAAGAAATATAGACAGACATATTTTAGATGGGAAATAAGAGGAAGAAAGAAAGAGTGAAGAATATTTGTATGAATATTAAACAATGTTTAAAAATTTAGTATATAACAGAATGGAATTCTATGAAAAGGAAAAAGTAACAGATGAAAAAAGGAAAGAATTAAACATCTGTTATTAAAAAAAACAATATTTATTACAAAGAAAAAGAAGAGATATGAGCATATTTAGGAATAAAAGTAAAAATAGAAAATGGTGTAATAAGGGAAATGAGGGATAAAAATGGTGGTTAAGAAAAATCAAACACAATAAATAATGTATAAAAATATAAAAAGAAGGAAAGCAAAGAAATACAAATAGATTGGTAAGTTAAAAAATTCACAGGTTTAACGAATAAAGAATTAGAAAGAGAACTAAAAACAGAATAATTAGATAAAATAATTAAATAAGTTAATATAGATTTTGGTTGTCAAGAACTTTTAATGATTATAAGGGAAGTGTAGATGATGTTATGAAAGAAGGGTAAGAGGTAAAATTAATGGCAGCAGAAGTTAATAAATCTTTGGATAATTACAATATTAGTAAGACAATTAAAAGAGTTTGTATGATTGCTTATAAAATAATAGACTGAGAATACTGATTAATAGGTGGTTAAGTAGAGAAATGGAAATGAAGAATGAGATTACACAAGAATGTTTGAGTAATATTTTGTTTTGATTGTGAATTTAATAAGTCAGTCATATTAAGAGTAAGATGAGCAAAGCAGAATATGAAAGAAAATGTGTAAGAATTCCAGTTATAATGACCTATGGAGATGATGTGGTCATTATAACAAAATAAATTTGGATAGAAAGGGTTATTTAATATTTAATAACATTATTAAAAGGAATAGGGATGGATTCTCAGTAAAGAAAAAAGTCAAGGATTAAAGAGCAATAATAGGATAGTAGGTGTACAATTTACTATAACTGAAATAAAGATTTTGGGAATGGTGTTTGGCATTAACGAAATAAAGAAAAGGCAATGGGAAAATGTAATAAGAAATATAAAAGAACTGTATGCACTATGGAAAACGTATAAATTGTCTTATAAAAAGAAGATAGACACTTGTGTGAGGGAAAAACCATGACTTTGTTAAAATTAGAGGAATTTATTGTGAACAAGAAAACACCAATGGAGCTGAACACTGAAGCACAAATACACATAAATGTTGAAATGAAACTGTGTTTTCGACCAACAATCAGACTTCATCAGATGTATCCCAAGACACAAAGCATCAACCCTTTTATACCCAACAAAAAAATCAAATAAACCAATTAACTGAATTAATTAATGGTCATCAATAGAATATATACAAAAATACTCACACAAAAATTCAAAACCCTTACATTATTATATAATCATCACTAAATATATTAAAATGTATAAAAGTAACAATATATACAATATATACATTCATTTATACCATGACTTATTTCTATTAATGATTAAATACAAATTTAAAATAATATAATAAATACTGCACTAAAATGATGTTAGAGCTCCATCTACTGACCAAAAATAGATCTTCACAATTATAAAAAGAAAGCAAATATGATTAACTTTGTGTTGATAAGCCAAATGTCATATTTAATAATTGTTTTTATTAGTCCAAAACTATACAAAAAATAAATACATGGAAATATTTTTTAGTTTTATATGGATTTCAAGATTGAATCTGGTGAAAAGAGAAATGTTGCATAGAAATAAAGAAGGTGGCGATTTAGGATTAATAAATCCAATAGTATTTGGGGCTTCTTTAAATTTATATAAAGAATATGGTTTAAAGGATAATGAGAAACTAGTGGAAAGGATATTTGATTGTAAGTAGAAAGGTGAACGGAAAGAAGTGAGATCTAATAAAAGAAAAACAAACAATAGAATATTATAATGAAATACAAAATTATTTAGAAAAGATACAAATATGGAAGATAAAGACTGATGATGTAAAAAAGGCAAATATTGTATGAAGAGATCAATCATTCCATATTAATCCATGGGAAAGTTTGTAAGAAATAAAGGTAAATGTTATTAAAGAAATAAATAAATGAAGAAAACTTGGGTAGAATGCAAAGATTTTTATGGAGGGTAAGTATAAATGTGAAATAAAGTGATGAAACACTTGCCAAGTGTTATTTATGTGCCTGGTCATAGAGGGAATCTTAAGATATGTGGCCAGCCTAAATCATGTTTATTTTGAGGGGGTGGTTCACATTTAATTACTGATTGTGACAAGGTAGTCAGGCAAGAAAGGGCATACAACAAGAAGGTGAGTGCTTGAATGCAGATTGTGTAAAAAAGGGACCCATTTGGATGGACTGTCAAGAGCAAACAATTAATAATGAAAAAGAAAGGGAAAGGGAAGAAAAGGATGATCTAGGTGAAGAGGAAACTGTAGAAGAATAAAAATATTGAGGGGAAAATGAGGTGAGAGAGTGGATGCAAGAAGAGAGGTAAAAAAAGGGACTGATACTAATATTTTTTGAATTTCTATCCAGTGGAAAAAATGTACACAATCCCTCCCCCCAAAAAAACAATATTCAGTCAGAGAAACAGTAAGAATAAGAAAATTAACATTTAAAAATATTTCTCCTAAAGTTAAAAGAAGGAAAAGCTAAAATTTTAAACTAGTTTCCATGTACGTGAACAGTATTATTTACAGGTCTATAGTAAATCAGCGAAAATCTATTACATCGAATACCAAAACAGGGACACATATTACTTGTACCGTGAAAATACCGAACGCACTAAACCATGAAATTTAAAATATTGAACGTTCATAGTCGGCCAACCCCACCACTAGCTACATAGTACCTGCCCAAAAAAATAAATAAACCACATACTTACACTAACCAAACCCTACTCCTAACCCTAAATTAAAGCACCAAAACTCAACTTCTAACCCTACACTAAACCCCAGATACACAACTATCTATACACTTACCTTAACCCGCACCCTAACCCTAAGGTCCGTAACTACCGCACACTTCCCCTACGGAGATATACCCAAACAAAATAAATAATACACATAAATACATTTAACAAAACCCTACTTCTAACACTACACCAAATCTTACACACATTACCTATCTACACACTTACCTTAACCCGCACCCTAACCCTAAGGTCTGTAACTATCGCACACTTACCTTATGGAGCTATATCACAGATGGGCCAACCAAAACACTTCAACATTTTGAATTTCACGGTTTTGCATGGTTGACGATTACGTATTTTGCACAATACATGTCGATGATTTCGTATTCGCATCAACGGAGTTTCAACAATCTAATAGGAATCCTTATTAACACTGTAGGAATGATTGGGTTACTGGAATGTTGTGCTAAATTTGATGTGTTAAGATAGAATTCCTGGCAAGTGAAGAAAGACTGCAAATAAAAAAATTGTGGGGTGGAAATATAATATGGAACTTAGGAAGTGAATGTCATCTGGAGTGGCTGTGCTGTTTAAAAAACAGTGAAAATACTAGATGTAACATTGGTAAAGATGGGAAGGCTAACTGCTGTGCATGTGAAGTGTAGAGAACATGTTTATAGAATTATAGCATTATATGCATATATAAATAGCAAGGAAAAAGGTAGAATCTCTTTAATCAAATATTAGACTATGTGTTGGTTAACATGAAAATTATAATTATAGGGTACTTTAATTGTGATTTAAGGCAAAATGTAAAAAGAAAAGGAAATATGTTTAAAAAATGCTGACAACCAAACAAAATGAAAAAATGAACTGCAGACCTGCTGGCAAAAAAAACAAGTAAACCAGAAGCCAAAAATGTAGCGCTTTCATCCACTGTTTAATACGTGAACTTCCTCAGAAACATTTTCAAATGATTTCCAGTTCCTTAAATAGCTTACTAAACAGGAAATGACATCATGACCATCAAATTGAAAAAATAACAAATGTGATTTTCTACAAAAATGAAGTATTGTCATAATGATAACAAATAAAAATATATATATATATATATATATATATATATATATATATATAAATATATATATATATATATATACAAACGAATGTATATACACATATATACACATACGTATGTATAAATGCAAAAATACAGTCATAAAAGTGCAGTGTAAATTCATGCTGTGTGAATAGCATAATATCAACTTGAGCATATGAAATGCGTATCCAAAGACCTCTCCCACGTAGACACAACAATCACATGCATACACACACCCGCACACACACACACACACACACACACACACACACACACACACACACACACACACACACACACACATATGTATATAGACATGTACCCCCCATCCCCCACACACACACGCACGCACACACGCACACACACACACGCACACACACACACACACACACACACACACACACACAGACACAAACATAGAACCAAATAGTCACTATGAAAATATAAAATACACGTGAAAAAATATATATATAAATATTGTAAAAAATATATGACAATATAAAAATAGTGATGATATATACACACAAGTACACACACCAAAATGTATATAATATGATATATATAAAATGTAATATATGTATAAAACAAAAAAATATATGTATATATATGAATAATGTAAATCATATCATGTCTCTGAAGGGAATCAGAGTGATATGAACATGTATGTGTACACACATTTACACCTCACACAAAACACACATGGATCACATGCATATGGTCTCAAACACCTATCTATATTTCAAAAAACATTTTAAATTAATATAATCATTGAGGCCAGGCAAACTATCAGCCCCCAACAAAAGTTGCCACAATGTCTCCTTGCATTCTAAGACATTGTTTAAATCTCCTCCAAATTCACTAGTGTTGATTTTTTCCAAAACTGAAAATTGAAATTTCTTAAAATCTCTACATGTTAAAGAATGTTTGGCCAAAGAATTAAACTGATCTTTGTTTTTTATAGCCAAATTGTGCTCGTAGATTCTTCTTTTTAGAAGCCTTTTAGTTTTTCCTATGTAATAATGTTCACATGAAACACAATTGGTGATGTAAACAACATAATCAGAATTACAATTGTAATAACTCTTAGACCAAATGGTGTAATTAAGAGATTTTATGAATACACTGGTACTGTTACTAATAAATCTACACTGCCTACAGTTCATAGGTTCATAGGTTCATACTAGGCTATCTGCCCTAGGGCATTTATAAGCCTAGCCAGAATGTGTTTGGCTTTCGCCACCCATTTTAAATTTATTTTGCTATGCCCTTTTTCGAGGTTAGTATACTGTGCCTCTGTCTAACAGTGACACAGAAGTGATACCCGGGGTAAACCTATGATCTCCCATCCACTCATCAAGATTCCTCTTGAAGAGAGTCAGTGAGGGACTCTGCCTAACCTGGACTGGGATTTTATTCCAGAGTGAAGGGAGCCTCTGGGTTATGAATCTGTCCCTCCAGCATGTCCTATTTATTTCAGTGCTGAGGTTTAAGTCTCTCAAGCGCGTAGCTCGATGGGATTTGGATTTTCTAAGGTGCAGCATGTCCATTAATTCCGGGTTGGACATGGCTTTATACGTCAGGCACAGATCGCCTCTGAACAGGCGGTATGCCACTGAGTAGAGCTGGAGTTTCTTTAACCGGGCAGCATATGGCATCTGTTTGAGCCCTTTGATCGCCTTGGTGAGGTACTTTTGGGGTCTTTCCAGTTGCTGCAGGTGTCTGGTAAGGTACATCCCAAAAGGGGCATTGTACTCAATTATGGGCCTGATGAGGGATGAGTAAAGAGGCACGATGACCTCCCCTGATCTAGATGTGAATCCCTTCATGATTAGGTGGGCTATATAAAATGTTTTTCTAACCACTTTGGCCACGTGGTTGTCAAATGAGAGATTGCTATCAACTTGGGTCCCCAGGTCCCTAATTACTTCTTCTGTACTTAATGGATTTCCACCTATGTGGTAATTGGTGGGCACTTTGTTTTTGCCAAAGGGGATGACTATACACTTTTGGCATTTAGCTTGAGCCATGGCTCTGGCACCAGTTGTCTGTTTCTATGAGACCCTTTTGGAGGATGCTTGTGTCGGCTGGAGAGTCGATTATGGTGCCCAGTTTGCAGTCATCTGCGAACTTGGTCAGCCACAGTCCTTCTGTGTTGGCCTGTACCTCTGAGAAATATATACCGAACAAGAGAGGTCCCAGGACTGAGCCTTGTGGGACACCACTTGTAACTGGTTTGGAGTCTGACATGGCTCCAGCAATTCTAACCATGTGGGTTCTGTCCTTGAGCCAGTTTGCAATCCATCTAGTGACATAGGGGTTTATATTTAAGCTGGTGAGCTTATCTATAATGCCAGAGTGGGGTATTGTATCGAAGGCTTTTGCGAGGTCCAGGTAGGCTGTGTGGACCACCTTCCCCTCGTCAATGGCCTTGGTGACTGTTTCAAAGAAATCAACCAGGTTTAAGAGGCAGGATCTGCCTTTAACAAAGCCGAACTGGGTAGGATCCAGTGTTTGTAGGTCCCTAATATCTTTATTTATGAGGTCCATGATGATCCTTTCCATAGCTTTGCAGACCAAGCTAGTCAGGCTTATGGGTTGCTAAACCGATTCTTCTTTCTAGTCAGATAGGTTTAAGTTCTGGTTCCAAAGTTTTAGAGAATACCAGTAGTTACCACCTAGCGTTCCCTTTACCGATTGTTGACGAAATGTGGTTCATCAGGGACATCATCGTTAACAATTGGAAAATGATATTAGAAAATACAGATTTGGTTGGTACTTTAGGGATGAAACCCACTTTCACTTACAAAAGAGTTAAAAATTAAAAATCTATGCTGGAGATAGATCATTATAGGTATCAGGACATGACAAGAGCAGCCAGTATTAAGAGGGGTACTTATGCATGCAATAACTGTAGGCAGTGTAGATTTATTAGTAACAGTACCAGTGTATTCATAAAATCTCTTAATTACACCATTTGGTCTAAGAGTTATTACAATTGTAATTCCGATTATGTTGTTTACATCGCCAATTGTGTTTCATGTGAACATTATTACATAGGAAAAACTAAAAGGCTTCTAAAAAGAAAAATCTACGAGCACAATTTGGCTATAAAAAACAAAGATCAGTTTAATTCTTTGGCCAAACATTCTTTAACATGTAGAGATTTTAAGAAATTTCAATTTTCAGTTTTGGAAAAAATCAACACTAGTGAATTTGGAGGAGATTTAAACAATCCCTGGGATTCATGAACCTTGCGCCAGGCGCCCGCATAGCGTTGGCGTTATAAAGCCAAATATGGCGACCGAGCGATTCAGGTATGAACCAATCCCACGTGCACTACCGGCGTGCGCCGGACCTGCGCTGCCCCTGGCATAGGTATGCTAAACACACTGTGTGCGGTATTGCACCATGCAAATGAAGGCAAATAGCGATCCACGAAGTGGCGCAGGCGTAGCGTAAGGGCACGGCAATGTAAACAAAAAAAAACGGTTTACATTTACCCAAACATGACCAAGGGGTAACGGAAGGCTGTCAACGTCAGGTATCATACAGGTGCAATATGCCAATGGCGAAAAGCACCGAGAATGTCCAAAGAAAACATGCACAAAATGTAAATAATGACATAAATGGTATGTACGCAGAAACCACAGCAGAACCCCCGGACATGTGCACAGAAGGTGCAAAACAATGAAATAATATGAAAATGTCCTAAAAGAGCAGTATAATACACATCAGCTGCACAGCCACCACAAACCATAGTAGGTATGGAAAGCCTCAACCCCAGCGCAAGGGTTGTCAACGAGTGGCGGCAGTGTTCGGCGCCGTAACCATGTATTAGCAGTCAATGCCATGCAAATGAGGCAGATAATAGTGAATCGCAAAACCGCCGCCGGTGTAAGGATGGAGCAAATGGCGCAGCGGTATTACACCGAAGAGTGGCCTACACGGAATACATGTCAATCGCAGAGGGGTGTGCAACTGTAGGAGGAAGCACATTGGAGACCAGCAAACATGGCCTGTACAATGCACATCACAGCAGCAGGACCGGCGTGTGAGGAAATAGATGTGCTGAGAGTACATAATGCGCGCACAGATGCATGTGCACGAGGGTGACTACGTTCCCCAACCCAGTCATGGGACGGCCTCCCCGTCAACAACCACGGATATAGGAAGGTAATGTGGAGAATATGAGGAAATGCGGAAGCAGTGTTATTGGAGCCGTAATGAGCAATCAACACCAATCAATCCAGGAAGGGCAAACGGCGGCAGCTGACAACTCTGCATGCAGACTCCGCAAACGGGAAAGGGGAGGCATAGGAATGCAAAGATAGTAGGGGATGTAGCAGAAATGCAAAGAGCAAAGAACCGAAATAGCACAGCCAAGTACAGAGGTAGCATAACGGCGGCAGACAAAATGCATCATATGCCATGTGCCTGCAGGATGCACTGCAGGCAATAGTAGGTGCAACGTGCAGAAACAGTAAGGTAAGATGCAAAGCTAAGCCAATGCAGGCAAGTGTAATGTAACACTAAAGGCAACAGCGTTGCAGTTGCAACGGTAAAACACGGAAGATAATCCACAGATACGGCCGCACAGACACACCCAATTACATCACCGGGTGTACAGCACAACAGTATAAAGTGTGAATGCACACAACACACAGCGCGATTTCCCAAACGCCGCACCGTAGTGTGTAAACACACGGGGAATTTTTAATATGTATATGTTGGGTGCTGCCGTGGCCGTGATGCATTGGTATGTGTCAGAGACAGACGGAGTTGCGGAGGAGGGTGCCGACAACTACCGTAGGCCTCAGAGGAGAAGGAGAGTGTTCAGACCAAGGGTGACCTACCAGGGGCTGCAAGACCTGGAGATAGTAGAGCGCTACAGGGTGGACAGGGACACGTTACAGCAAATAGTGGAGCTGTGCCGGCCACACCTGAGAACAAGAGACAACAGAGGGGAGCCCATCCCAGTGGACACAAAGGTATGTGTGAGCTTGCGAATACTGGCTACAGGTACCTTTCAAAGGCCAACCGGGGATATAATGGGCATCTCACAGGCATCAGCATCCAGGGTACTACACCAGTTCCTGGATGCCATGTTCTGTTATGCCCATGAGTATATAAACTTCCCCAGATCTCAGGAGGAGTTGGCTAGCAATATGCGCCACTTCCACCGTGTGGCACAATACCTGGAGGTCCTGGGTGCGATAGACTGTACGCACATAGAAATCAAGTCACCACCCAGGGAGCAGGGTAGACGCTACATAAACCGCAAGGGATACCCCTCCATCAATTGCCAGGTCGTGTGCAATGTGCAGGGCATTATCATGGATGTGTGTGCTGGCAGCCCTGGAAGCTACCACGACTCCCATATCTGGCATGCCTCACAGCTGTATCAGGTATTCGCCAGGGGGGACATCACACAAGGTCACCTTGTGGGGGATGCTGGCTATGCACTGGAGCCGTGGATGATGACACCCATCAGAAATGCACACACACACACATGCAAGAACGCCATAATGAGGCACACGCACAAACCAGAATAATCATAGAGCGTGTGTTTGGGATGTTGAAATCACAGTTCCGGTGCTTGGATACATCCAGTGGAGCCTTGCAGTACTCTCCAGGCACATGTGCCCACATATTAATAGTATGTTGTATGCTACACAATATGATTCTACGGAAACAGCTGCTGCAGGGACATAATGGTGTAGGGCCACCAAGCCCGCCACAACTGCCAAGGCAAGCACAGGCACAGGGCGTTCAGCGCCAAGAACACACTGTGCCAGCCCCAGTAGGTAGACGGAGGCGTACCCAATATGCCTATGCCCTGGCAAAGAGGGAACGTATAGCACATACTCTGACTGCGTAGGCCCCATGGACTGACACCTCCCTACCTGCACACACAGTGAAATGGACGCCACACAAACATGTCCGCCCGTAATGTGTACCGTATGGGCGGACGTATGTGTGACTCCAACATAGGCATCACCCAAACACTGCACACGCAATAGCCAGCGGAGCATGGAACACCAACACCTCAACCGCACGCCGGTCCTACAGCAGACGGCGTAGCCGTATGCTGCCACTTTCGGCGCAAGTCGACCACATATGTACTTATGTGCATACACAGATACGGAGATAGATATCATTACACACGTAGAAATATATGTACACATACACAGATATATAGTACAACAGGTAAATATGGAATCTCAGGGATGCAAGTTTACAGAGAACTAAGACGCGAAATCTCCACATAGTAAACATAGTGAACGACAACCCGATCATCCAGGAGGGTGGGCAGAGCAGGGAACACCAGCCATGGAAATGTCAACCTGCATCAATGCATATCTGCGGGTCGGGATGATCGCCAGGCCACGGTACAGTAACAGGACATGTACGTGTCATATTCATAGGATATGAGTGCGGAGGTACACACCGCCGCCGGTGATGCGGTAAACGTAGGTACTGTTTGCAACCGTCGGTGCGAAAGCGGAAATATGTGTTTGTGTGAGGTGAGGTTGTCGTGTTCCGCTGTGTGTGTAATGTGTGTGCCACTGTAAAATGTGTATGTAGGTGACATGTCACAGGCGGAGTGGAATAACATGCATAGGCATACAGTACATGAAACACAGGCGTATGTACAGCAGTACCCACAAAGTAGTACTGAGAGCTCCTCAGTGGCTATGCGCGTGGCGACGTAAAACGATGCAAAGCAGAAATGTCCCAGAATGTACCACAGGACCATAGCCAACAGGAGATGCAAAGGACGCATGTACAAACCATGACCGTATGTATGGCGGCCATATGGTAGACTCAACACGATCGTCGGCAGCGTTACACAGCATCAGGCATGTACGGTGAAAATACGCATGTGCTATCCCGGCACCGATCGTGGCCACGTACCGTCCCGTAAATACCGCTGTGTGTTCCACGACTGTTAAGTAAGCAAGCGCCACATGAATAGGAGGCAACCGGTAGCATACAGACCGTCCCAAGTACAGGACCACAATCACCGTAACTATCCGTGACAAAATGCCAATGGATAGTAGGCACGTACGAACATCCGCAGAGATATAACCGATGTGAAGGAGGAATACATGCAGGAAGTACACATGCAGGCTAGGGTTACCATCTGTCCCACTTTGCGAGGGACAGTCCCTCTTCGGGCAGTTGTGTCCTGACAAAAAATTGTAAAAATGGCAAATGTCCTGAGATTTTAGGACAAAATTATTTCCTATATTTAATGTAATAGTTGCATAAAACAGTTATCCTGTATCTAAAATACCTAAATGTTACAAGAAACAGAATAAGCAACTAAAATGCTACAAGACTAAGCTGTTATTTAGGCACAAAAGTTAAGTTCTATCCTTTGTACTGACCGTGTGTTAGTGTCAGCCTGTAATATGTGATGTTTGTACCAAAAATGTCCCACTTTGGCCATTTGAAAAGGTGGCAACCCTAATGCAGGCGATACCGACACCACACCACATCAACAAAACAAACACTCCCAGAACAACAGACAGGTAACCTGCAGCTCCCCAAGCAGGGATGGAGCACACACACAAGCATACCGTGTATGTATTAATGCAAGGCCCACACCCCGTACCCGTCACCCACATCTGCAGATATACCCCATCGCACATATCAAAGGGATACCAGCCGAAACCGTAGCAAAAACATACAGGCAGTCAATGACAGCGGCATACCCGCAACAACCCGAGTGGGAAACACTAGCAGCAGCTGATGCATCTCTGCATCCGTTGTGTACAGGAATATAACAGCTATGTTACACATCCGAATGCACAATGCCATCGACAGACGCCGCCAGGACACGGACACCCACATGTCGAACAAAATACCATACCCAACACACACAATCCACGGCTAACACCACAGCGAAATGTACCTGACACCACACATAGCGTATGCAGTCACACAAACATGATACAATACATAGCATCCCCACGAAGGTAGTGCAAATAACCAACGCCCACACGAGGAATGAACCATGGCCAACTACCGGCGGCGTAACGTCGAATAGAGGGGGTGCACCGCTGATATGCGCATAAGTACACAACGATGAACAGCTATTGGCGTGATGAACCCACATGCCTCAGGTGACGATGGATATAAGGAAGACTCCTCGGATATTCAAACCATATGCTCATACCAAACAAATACTGAAGACAACACTAACGTGTATCAAGCAAGTAGCGAGGAATACGGAACAAAAGACCGGAAAGGTATGTCGAACCCACGTGATGTACTGGTGTCTAACGCATGATACGTATGACGAATCTGCACTGTATGAGAACGGTGTGTGTAGGTAAAGATACCTGTCCATCAGGCAGAGAGTGGTAAAAGGTGGTTATGTAGTGCTAAGCCACGGAGCATACCAACGACTGTGGACAACGTGTGCACAGCAGTGGGACAACATGTACACAGTCGGGATAACTCAAGGTCCGCCATAGGGATTTCAAACACAGAACAATGCCACCACCCACGCTGATGCTGGCAGTGGATATTCAACAATGAAGTGCCACAGCAGGGGATAGGACATGTATGTATACTGTCACAGCACACATGTGTATGGGCATATACCGTCGATGTCATACGGAATGTGCGCACGATGTGCACGTATGCCTCGCAGTAGGGATGACTATGTCAAGTATGTGTAATGCAAAGTTGTCATGATGGATACGTTCAGAAATCATAGACAGTATCACAGGCATAGCATGCATGATGGAGGGATGGCCTAATGTTATGTACATAAACAGGATATGTATGGCCTGCACATATGGGACAGAGTAGTAGCAGAATAGGTACCCGAAATGGAGGGAACAGCAAGTAACCATGTCCAAACGTTCTGTAGCAGGTGCAATGTGTGCAACAATGACGTCCGGCAGGGCTGTGTGTAAACACATGTGCAATGTACACAGTAGTGTCACCCCCCCATGGTAGTGTCCACTGAACAGCAGAGGTGGATGTCAACTGTATGTCTATACAGTACTTCCGCTGTGGTGGTACCATGGGTCTGTGTCACCCTACCAGCAAGGGAACTATCACATGACCAGTGACACAGTGTGTCCCTGTGGGATGTGCACAGGACCTTTGTCCCACAGCACGGTGTGTGTCCAGTCTGCGGAGGTCACACAGACGCCCAGGCTGAGCAATGTGGTATGTATGCCCACATGCAGGAGTGCTCCATTCACCCTGCCCACTGCAAACGCCATGTAGGAGTACTACATGCATCAGTAATGTGGAGAACATGGCCCATGGCAGAGTAGATGACACCCCTGTGTAAGTGGTATGCAGGTGAGTACAGATATGTTTCACGACTGTCATTTGCATATGTAAACTGTCTGAGCCGGGTAGACATCACGGCATGACTATACTGTGACATGTAAAGTTGTATCCATTGTGTAAGGTACACCACACATGTGTTATTGTAACACTGCCCGCGTGTACATGTGTGTATGGCACAGGTACAAGGGCACACAATGTACCAGCAAGACATACAGTCCAGAAATGTGTGGCCCTGCACATGTGTACCCACACCACAGTGGAATATGGCAACCACAGCACCATGTGGGGCATGTGTGTGTACAGCAAACATGTACAATGTGATATGCATGTATAGGGACAGTATCCATGTGATACACAGTGCATGACTGTCACTATGCAAAGGTGATGTGTATGCACTATGTGTGATGTAACTGATGCAATGACATCTACATGATATAACTGCCACACCGACACCTGTATGGTTGTTAGCAGTATGAGTAGGTTGAACTAGAATGCTGCCAGGTATGTAGATGTGGTATATGTAGGCATGGACAGTACTCTGTGACAGCATGTAGTGTATGTAAGCAAATAGTGAGCATGAGGGGCCACATGACTGAGGACTGTGCAATGTCACATGTACCTGACATGTTGTAGGTACCATGATATGCCTGCACCACTGTGTGACCTGTACAGGAGTCACATGGCGTAACATCCTGAGACATAGGGTATGATGTGATGCTGGATGCGTACATTGGCAATACCAGAATTTT
>NC_056736.1:381573531-381581031 GCF_019279795.1 Protopterus annectens
ACTGTGGACAAATTACATACATCCAACGATGCTGGTTAGCAAATACTCAATTTAAACCGCAGACGTCCCACTGGGACATATCCGTCACTGTATTTCCACTATAACACCACCAGAACATGTTGCTTACCTATGCATTCATTTAACCATGTTGTCTTCATAGGTGGGACAGCCATAGTTTACATATCCTACTTGACGTTGTGTGTGTGCCATTAGTATGTGTTCCACAGGTCGCACATCTGTTACGCTGTACGGTAGCGGGTGCTCCTCAGTCTGTTGCTGGCAGATTGAGTGCTGTGTACGCCGGTGTTGGCACGACGGTCCTGCTTTGTATGTGGAATGTCAACTGTAGTCCCTATGTGTATTTCCTGTGTTATGCCTTCCCGCGGCTATGTCATTTACCCGTGTCTGCAGTTGTGGGTGCCATTCTGGCCATACGGGTGTCCATCCATGACAATTGCCTACTGGACACTACTATAGGGCTGTACACATTCCACACCTACATTTAGCATTCTCCGGAGTATGGTTTGCATTATTAGCGGAAAGTAAGGCAGGTGCTACGCAGAAATCCATCCCACAGGGCGGGTGAATGATTGCCTGCGAAACAACACCGAGCACAGAGTCTTCATACCCAGAATCCCTTGACCGCAACAATTGCCAGTACCCATTACACATCCGTCATGTGCGGAAGTGTGATGTGGATGCAGTTCTATGGACCCGGTACCCTGGGTTTTCTGTGCATCTGTGCTGCATTACATGGAGAGCTATCAGCAACATTAAACACGCTATGTGCATATGTGTACCTGTGACTACAATGAGTTCCGTTAGGTGATTAAAGAAGGCGGAAGAGCTGTCTTTAGACAAATTTTGGGTCCTACAATGGACACCACTGTGCATATGTAAAGTGTAGAGCTTGACGGACTGTGTCCTTGTGAGCAGTGGGTTTCACTGATGCTGTGTGTTCAGCAATTGTGTATGTGTGCTTGACTACCCATACTGTGTTGTGCTACAGGAAACATGTCTTCCGACACCAGAAACCAATGCTATACATCCATTGTTGCAGGTTAACAACCACTTTCATACCATACCCAGAGGTCACGATTGGGAGGTATTGCCACTTTATTATCGAACAACACCCCAGACTGTGTACATCATGGGAACTTTAGGCCAGTCTTACCGCGCATTTCCAATTGTAATTGGCAGACACATGTCAATACATGTATGATAACACATATTGTCATGCAGAAGTTGATCTATGTTATTTGGACATTGGCTTCTGCTTTTGGCATCCGTTGCTGTGAGTGTTGCCAGTTAACATACACATTGCTTGCTCAGAGGCAGACTACACACTACTGCGCAGTACTGTGGTCTCCTTTAAGGACCCTGAGCCAGTGGTCAATGGTACAGCAGCCACTGCATCAATCACATTTGCCCTCTACCAGTACCTACAGGACTGCATGTACCAGGCATTCACTTACCCAACTGTGGTTCATTGTACCAATGCCAAGCGTCCAGTGTGGTGTACCCCAGCCATACACATGATGTACAACACGAGGAGGTGGCTACTACAGGGTGGAGCAGACACCTTGTGAGGTGTGACACCCTTGGTCATCATATGTGTAGAGTTACACAATGTCATGGGATTGTCCAGGGCACATTCCACAGATATACCTACATGGACCTGGCTGACAATCATACCACCTTCAGTTGCTATACTCGACACCTGTGAGGTCACTACCACATATGCTCTGACTGGGTTCACATAGAGGTGGGGTTTACTCAACATACACACATTGCCGACATACAGGCTGACAGGTCCAGTGAGGACATCTCCACACCCTCCACCACACATGTGGAGATGTCTGTACCAGCGGTTTGTGGTCACCAAATGTTCTGTGACACACAGGTAGGACATGCTCTCTCCAGGGTAGTGTGAATAGCATCCATGAGACCAGATGGTGAGCCCGCTGTGTACTCCACTATCTCATTTGGGATTAGGACCCACAGTTAGGACAGCTATTTCTTTATAGCCTCACCTCAGGTAGGGTGCCCAGGTTGTATCGCATGACAACTGTACTCCCACATCACAGGGCCAATGCCTCCACTGAGGCTGGTTATTACTGTCCCAGTACCCTGAGGAGACCTATCTGCATAGACATGGGGTGGGATCATACTGCGGTTCGTACATGACTGCATAGGGGACATACATACCGTGATCCCACACGGTTTCTCTTGTTCAGGGCGGTTCATGCCTTTAAGACATGGTTGACATTTTCGACGGTCACCCAGCCCATTGCTGGGGTGTTGCAGTCCATACAGCCTACCTCGTCCTGGCAAAGGGCTTCATAACATTACCCCCTCAGGTAACGCGTTAATGAAACCATTGGCTGGGATGTGAACATGTACATCACAGAATGTGTTGTAAACTGTCTATGTGACACAACCCACATGGTCATAGTTGCTGGCTGCATGTCAGACCAACTGCCTGTCACAGGTGGTGTCCCATGGTGCCATTCCGTGGGTGCACCCTGTCATACATCTACATTTCCACGGTACAGGCACACACGGCGGTGTTATGGGTAACATTGTTTGTAGATGCTTGCAGAACAGATGCCATACTGGGACGGACATCTGACACAGATATCCTTCGAGGGGCCTCCCGGATATGCATATCTGCTGTCAGGGACATGTCCCACAGCTGACTGGTACATAATGCATAGTCATACCTGTCGAGGGTAGTAGGTCACCCCTGTACAACGTATAGGTGGCTGTCCACACAGCACAGGGGTGACTACCAGGGATCAGGACAGGGTTTGTCGGTCGCCTTTCATTCAACACACACATTGCTATCGTGGTTCTGTGGGACTTCTACATTGACCACCTGTATGTGCAGGAGTCACATCTGACTTCACAGCCCGACACGTACACGGTCACTATATAGCATAGAACTTCACTTATTTGCCTAAGTATGAGCTTATTGTTGTGGCAGTTTGGTAGCTTATTCTGTTTCTTGGGACATTTAGGTATTTCAGTTACGGAGATAACCGATTCAGGCTACAATTACGTTAAATCCGGAACATCACCAGGGCCTACACTCTTCGCACACTTCCCGTTATGAAGGCTTTATTTCTGAACACGTATGCTAATACAGTGAATGGCCCTCGTAAAGTGGGACGGTTGGTGACCTTAGTCGCTACTCCTGTGTCGGTGCGGCGTGCTGACATGCTGCTATACACCTTCTCTGACTATGCACACTCACAGTACATTGCTGTACGGACACGGTATTACGCGTATCCTTTGTTCCTTGGACAGGTACATTTCGGGCTGCGTGGGTTTTATTTGCTTCTCTGTTTAGTTGGGACGGGTACTTTGTTGCATACTCTGCGGACATTTCATTCTGCACGGGCCATGGCTGCAGCCATTTCTATTCTGGGCGGACTATGGCAGACAGCACGTTAGGTTGCTCTTCGCCTGCCTGCTTAAACACGCCTACTGACGCATCCTACTTGGGCTCGCTCACGTACACTACGCACATGCCTGTGGTTACGGTGCACTCTCATTAATATGCATATGGCGCTACTGCGCCGGCTATGCAATGCACCGCCGGCGCAAGCCTTACGCCGGCCTTGCGCCGAGCTTCATGAATCCCGGGGATGATACATATAAATACAAAGCTGTACACACTAAATCTCATACCGGACACTCCAAAACTTAGAAACTTCAGACTTGACTGCTAGTTGATCACCTTCACAGCCTCTCTACTTCTTCCAGTGTATGTACATCGCAGCTACATAGTGGGTCCTGTTTGTTTCCCTCCCCATACTTGAGAGCATGGACACTCCAAAACTTAGAAACTTCAGAAAACTTGACTGCTAGTTGATCACCTCCACAGCCTCTCTGCTTTTATCCAGGTGCTTACAACTGCTATTTTCAGCTACACATCATGGAATTTTGTCCTGTAATCCTTTCAGTAGCACTAGCTATTGCTTTGTTAAGCAAACGAGTATTTGTAGTGCCATTGGTTGAGCTCTGCATCGGTACTGGCAGCTGCACTGTATCCCCCCCCATGACTTCCAAGTTATTCGTCTCTCCTCCCCTACCATACTGTTTAAATTAGGCTGCATGTAAACTTATTTTAACTCCCCCCTCCCCATTTTGTTAGTTACACTCCTTCCTTGTTAAATGTCTATCTAGTAGAGTATCTCCCTAGTCTAAATTCTCCTGATTTCTGCCTGCTTCTTTTGACTTTTGTATTTCTCCTAATTTCTGCCTGTTCCTTTTGACTGTAGGACTTGCTCATATTTTACTTACCTATCCTCCTGTTCCCAGGTATCTGATTGCTTTTGTAGACTTTTTTATTGCTTTGCATGCATCCCCTGTCTAGCTCTGATTACACTGTATTTTTGCCCATCCCTTCACACCTGACTGGTATTGACCCTCCCCCTCTATCTAGTAAGAGGTTTTTTAAACCCTGGGAGCCATCTTTAAATTTCTCTAAGCAGCTGCAGTCCCCGGTGTTGTGAGTTATTTTAACTGCATGTTACGCACTCAAATTTGCTTTCTTTTCATTGTTTTTGTTTTTATTTGGCAAAGTAAACCTTTATTTTAGCTTTTTTATTGCTATATTTGACAGTGTAAACATTTTTTAAACTATCATCTTATGTTATAGTGATAGTGGCTGGAACTGTTTGTTTTCTGTTTACTGCATGTAATTGTTTCACTTACTACTGCTTTATTTTAAGTGCATATTATCCTTGTCATAGATATTAATTTTTGCTGGCATTTTGTGGCTGGAACTGTTTTTCTGTATACTGCATGTTATTGTTTTATCTACTATTACTGTTCTACTTAAATGAATATTACCCTAGTCATAGATATTGTTAATGTTCTGCTGGCATTCAGTTCAACCTCTGAGGTCTAACACTATGTCAGGGGGCTGCAAGTGGGTTTTTAAACTGAACCCGTGCATTCCCTTCTTATATTGCTTTTGTTCTCTGCTCCTGTGCCTCAGGGCTTTATATATGAACCAAGTTACTTGGCTGCATGTGGTTTTTACAGTTATTGTTTCTATTTTTATTCTGCAGTCCATTTATATATTTAGCTGTTTTTGTATGAACTAGCATTATTAGTTTTCAGTGTTTATCTGCAATCTGTCTACTGATTGTAGCTGAGGTATAACTGAACTATTATTAGAATGTTATTGCTAAGTAATTCTGCTGCCTAGTGTTTGCTGTACACCCTGAATGTCATTGATATTGGGTTTGTTTCACTGAGGTTGTCTAACTCCATTACTACAATTTCTTCCTTATTGATTTTCCTTTAGTGTCTGTACATTGCAACTACATAGTGGGTCCGGTTTGTTCCCCTCCCCATACTTGAGAGCACAGACACTCCAAAACTTAGAAACTTCAGAAAACTTGACTGCTAGTTGATCACCTCCACAGCCTCTCTGCTTCTATCCAGGTGCTTACAACTGCTATTTTCAGCTACACACCATGGAATTTTGTCCTGTAATCTTTTCAGTAGCACTAGCTATTGCTTGGTTAAGCAAATGAGTATTTGTAGTGCCATTGGTTGAGCTTTGCATCGGTACTGGCAGGCTGCACTGTATCTCCCCATGACTTCCAAGTTATTCTTCTCTCCTCCCCTATCATAGTGTTTAATTAGGCTGCATGTAAACTTATTTTAACTCTCCCCTCCCCATTTTGTTAGTTACACTCCTTCCTTGTTAAATGTCTATCTAGTAGAGTATCTCCCTAGTCTAAATTCTCCTGATTTCTGTCTGCTTCTTTTGACTTTTGTATTTCTCATAATTTCTAATTTCTGCCTGTTCCTTTTGACTGTAAGACTCGCTCATATTTTACTTACCTATCCTCCTGTTCCCAGGTCTCTGATTGCTTTTGTAGACTTTTTTATTGCTTTATCTGGATACTGTGCCCTTCCTCTCTCCTGCCTTCCATCTATGTTCTTTACCCTTTAATAACGTCCAGTTTATCTACTTTCTGTGCTTCCCGCTACAAAGGGTTATTCTTTCCCTAGCTTGCTCTCCTGATCTACCCTATCCTGCTGTGCTATTATACCTTCCTATACCTCAGATTTTCTCCCTCTGCCTTAAATCCATACTCTTCTGCCTCTCTGTATCCTGACTCACCTCCATAGCTCACTAATTGTTTTCTTAGGGAATCTTGTCACTTCTTGTAGTCACTCACTGTGGGTGTCAACCCACTCCATTCACCCTGACTACGCTCAGGCTCACTTTGCTCATCTCCCTCCTCCATTTCCACCCACCTCCATATCATTTATTTTATACCTAACCACTTGTCACCTCCTCCCCTTCCAGTTCTTCCGCAACACTGCACCTCACTTCCTGCATCTGTCAGAAAATCCCTCCCACCTCCCCCTCTCCTATTACAACTCCAATCAGATACACCTACAAATATCCCCCTTGTATACATCCCACCGTTTCTTAAACTAATTAACATATACTGCACACATCCAATCCAACTACTAAAGGCATCCATCTACACACTGATAGTCTTCAACCTACTCCTTCTTTCCAATCTCTCCTCCTATCACACACAACTTGATAACCATACCCCATCCCCATGGCAAACAGAATCCACAGCTAATCTCATTAAACTAAAAAACTTCCCTGTATCACCATTCAACTTTACCACACCCCAACCTTTCCCTTACTCATGCAACAAACCAACCATAAAAACTAACCCTCTCTCTTCACAAAAACAAACTAAAATAATTCACAAATTTACTAAACTCTATCTGCACCTACTCCAAAAACTCACTTGCAGTGGAGATGTCCACCCCAATCCAGGACCCAAAACACTTGTCAACCCTAACTCAAATCAGCTAAATCCCCTATACCACAGACCATCCTCATCTCTCTGCTTCCTAAACGTTAATGCTAGAAGCATACTTAAGAAAATCCAGGACCTACATGCCCTATTGGCACTAATCAAACCAGATATTGTTGTGTTAACTGAAACATGGCTCAAACCAAAGCATCATGATAATGAGATTACCACCCCTGGCTACAATATTATCCACAAAGACAGAGTAGAGAAAAAGGGATGTGTTGTTCCAATAATATTCCAAAACCACCTCACCTTAGAACAACTAGATTACAACACACAAAATGTCAAAGATGTGGAACTAATCCTTGCCAAATTAAAAATAAACTCCAATAAACACATAGTTATTGCAGGTGGCTACTTCCCAACAGGCAATGATATCACTCAAATGTAAAACCTGCTTAATTGGATGTCCAACTCCATTCCACATGAAACCATACTATTAGGAGACTTTAATATTGACTGGCTCAACTGCTCCAGCCATAATCCCACTGCCTTTATAAACCTCTACATGTTTACCCAAACTATAACCACCCCCTCTAGAATTGACAAAACATCGAATCACCAGTCCATCTTGGACTGAATCCTGGCATCTGAACCCAATCTTACACAGCAATCTGGCTGTCTTCCAGAT